>NC_068365.1:55379782-55467282 GCF_020536995.1 Dreissena polymorpha
TGAACCTTGGGTTTTAATAATGTTTAATGTTATATCTAAGTAAGTATATAAATCATGTGACCCCTGGGGCGTGGCTGGTTTTGACCAAAGGGGGATGACTTTGAAAAATTAATAATTTGACACACTAAGTATAACACTTCTGAGCCTTGCAGTTTCAGTTTACATTTTAAAAATATATTTTAGCTCTGGTTACCTACATTATGCAGTGAACAGGAATGATTTCAACAGCTTTGAAAGAGGTCACCCGAGGATCAAACCTAGCAGTTAAGGTGTTGTATGAGGCAAATTGCGGACAACACACAACAGACGATGATGAACGTGGGAGAGCCACCTACCACAAAAAGAAACCACGAATACTTTTTGCTCAGGTGAACTAAACATGCTCACTTGTGTTGAGTAAGTGTACAAAACATTAAAATATTACTAGTAGTCAATTCTAAAACTTGTGTTGAGTCAGTGTATATAACAACAAAGTATGACAAGAATGCCCAGAACCCTCAGTCTCTCAACTGAGACATGTGGGAACTAAATTGTACAGATTGTGTGATTTCGAAACCTAAACCCGGACCCCAAGTTCAAGGTCAAGGTCACAGGGGTCAAAATTTGTGTGCGTATGGAAAGGCCTTGTCCATATACACATGCATGCCAAATATGAAATTGCTATCAGAAGCGACATAGAAGTTATGAGCATTTTTCGAAACCTTAACACAAAGTGTGGCGGACAGACGGACGGGACGGACAGTCCGATCACTATATGCCCTCCTTCGGGGGCTAAATAAACATCAGGTGATTTCCATGCCAAATATAAACCTTTTTGCAGTTTTTGAGATTTTTTTGGTTTCACTATATACATATAGGTGAAACTAATTATCCACAGGATAGGGCCTATTTTGACCCCAGGGGCATTATCTGTACAAATATAGCAGAGGACTACCGTAAGTCTTTATTGTCCCCTACTGGTGAAACCGGAGGGGACTTATGGTTTGCGCTCTGTGTGTCAGTCAGTCAGTCTGTCCGTCACACTTTTCTGGATCCTGCGATAACTTTAAAAGTTCTTCATATTTTTTCATTAAACTTGAAACATGGATAGATGGCAATATGGAGATTATGCACGTCATTTCATTTTGTTCCTACGTTGAAAATTCTGGTTGCTATGGCAACAAATAAAAAAATAATATGACAATGGTGGAGTTTCATTGGTAGGGGGCCATATTGCTTGACAATAGTCTTGTTTATAAATGTTTTGTTTAGCTCTGGTGACATACATATGCAACAGACCACAAAGGTTTAAAAGAGTCACCCATGGATCATTCCTGTTAAGTTTTGTTAAAATCTGACAAGCAGTTCAGAAAAATTTGACAGACACACACATACTTTCGCTGACTGCCAGATGACAGACATCATAGAATGCTTATAGCTACCTATGAGCTCTCTAATGCTCAGGTTTAGCATTTGTGCTTAGTGTGAGACTAAAACACTAAAATATGACATGAATAGTCAAACAATTTTAGCGCTTATGTTGTGTCACTTTAAACACACTTATTGCAGATTTTAGGTTTAGACACATAACTATCATAAAAACGCTAGTAAAATATGTTCTCCACTACTTTTCAACGTCTTTCTATTTTAAATTGAAAAAACTTGTAAACAGCAAGACATCATTCTAATTTTGCCATTATATATTTTAAATACAATCTGTTAAAAAAAATTGGCGTATGGCATACTGACAATAAGTAACAAAATAAACAATTATGTAAACACAAAGATGATACACATATGGCAAATAAACAGCTACATATTATTAATTATGCAAAAAGATAATTAAGCATTAACATCACCTCTTTCTCACCAGAAATCAATGAAAAATGCCATTTATCAGTAGTCATTACACAAATCAACCACTTCCACAAAAAAAACACTTTCTGTGGAAATGAAAATGCAAAAACAATTTCAGCTCTCTGCATCCCTCTAACTGTATCTCAGAAACCCATCACTCAGTCAACAACAAGCTGAACCTAAATATGTTGGGGAAAGGAAAACATGACCCTGTCTGACTTGAACCGTAAGTACAATTATTTGAAAATCAGGAAATCCAAATCAATTGAATTGATCAAAGGGAGCCATAAAGTACATATTAAGAATATAATTATCTACTTGTGGTAAACAACAAAACAACCACAATGTTCACTGATCTATATTCCATGTTTTGTTCATTTTCAAGTTCAAAGAGGATACAACTTCAACTTCAGAAATTTATATGCGATGTCTTATTACAGATGAGACCAGTCTTACCAAACAAGTATATGAGCAAATTCATGCAAAAAATGGGTCTTTTGACATAATAAGCCTGCTCAGGAGCTACCCTGTCCGCTAATGAGACCAAGAAACCTTGTGTTACTTTGTAGCAAGCAGAGTGGATGTGTATGTCACTTTCTAGCAGACAGGGTGGATCCTAACCAGATTGGGCCAGTGTGTATGCGACTTTGTAGCAGACAGAGTGGATCCTAACCAGATTGGGCCAGTGTGTATGTGACTTTGTAGCAGACAGAGTGAATCCTAACCAGATTGGGCCAGTGTGTATGTCACTTTCTAGCAGACAGAGTGGATCCTAACCAGATTGGGCCAGTGTGTATGTGACTTTGTAGCAGACAGAGTGGATCCTTACCAGATTGGGCCAGTATGTATGTCACTTTCTAGCAGACAGGGTGGATCCTAACCAGATTGGGCCAGTGTGTATGTGACTTTGTAGCAGACAGGGTGGATCCTAACCAGATTGGGCCAGTGTGTATGTCACTTTCTAGCAGACAGAGTGGATCCTAACCAGATTGGGCCAGTGTGTATGTCACTTTCTAGCAGACAGGGTGGATCCTAACCAGATTGGGCCAGTGTGTATGTGACTTTGTAGCAGACAGAGTGGATCCTAACCAGATTGGGCCAGTGTGTATGTGACTTTGTAGCAGACAGAGTGGATCCTTACCAGATTGGGCCAGTGTGTATGTCACTTTCTAGCAGACAGGGTGGATCCTAACCAGATTGGGCCAGTGTGTATGTCACTTTCTAGCAGACAGAGTGGATCCTAACCAGATTGGGCCAGTGTGTATGTCACCTTCTAGCAGACAGAGTGGATCCTAACCAGATTGGGCCAGTGTGTATGTCACTTTCTAGCAGACAGGGTGGATCCTAACCAGATTGGGCCAGTGTGTATGTCACCTTCTAGCAGACAGAGTGGATCCTAACCAGATTGGGCCAGTGTGTATGTGACTTTGTAGCAGACAGAGTGGATCCTTACCAGATTGGGCCAGTGTGTATGTCACTTTCTAGCAGACAGAGTGGATCCTAACCAGATTGGGCCAGTGTGTATGTCACTTTCTAGCAGACAGGGTGGATCCTAACCAGATTAGGCCAGTGTGTATGTCACTTTCTAGCAGACAGAGTGGATCCTAACCAGATTGGGCCAGTGTGTATGTGACTTTGTAGCAGACAGAGTGGATCCTATCCGGATTGGGCCAGTGTGTATGTCACTTTCTAGCAGACAGGGTGGATCCTAACCAGATTGGGCCAGTGTGTATGTCACTTTCTAGCAGACAGAGTGGATCCTAACCAGATTGGGCCAGGGTGTATGTGACTTTGTAGCAGACAGAGTGGATCCTATCCGGATTGGGCCAGTGTGTATGTCACCTTCTAGCAGACAGAGTGGATCCTAACCAGATTGGGCCAGTGTGAATGTTGGTTTGGTGCTACGCTGGCTGCAAATGACATAAGACCATTTTTGCATGATGAGACTCATATGCCAATAATTATAAAAGAATATGGAATTGAGAGACTGACTTTTGGATATACCAGCATTTCACCAGGTAATAAAAATATAATTAAAGCATGAACATGAAGTATGCTATAATATAATACCTCTCATCTAATATATATATATTTATTTATATTTAAATTATTATGTTTTTACATACTGTGAAAACAATTATTCGTTGGAGACTAATTTTGTGGTTTGTTTGGGTCCTGTCAACATCAAAATCAAATGTAAAGAATATTTACATCAGACATTAAGCAACATCCACAAAATTAAGATCCAAAGAATACACCCGATGAATCAACAAATTTCTTGTAAAAATTTATCAACATTAATTTAAACATAGCTTTATGATACAAATGTTTTATCTATAAATGTTTCACACCAAAAGCAGAAAGATTAAACATTAAACAAAAGTAAATGCCATTTACCCTTAGATTAATCTATTATTAACAATTAAATAGACAATCTTGAACAAATTAAAATATCAACTTAAGTCACTGAAATATATTTCAATCAATTCCAATATTTCGGAAATTTGTAAAAGCCAAATCTCAGTTTCTATAACATTTATAAAAACAATCAAAATGTATGCAAGTACTGGTATAATGCAGTGTTCTACATACACATTTTAGTGACCAGTAAGATATCCAAAGTAGCCAGCGACAAAGCACTAAAATAGGCATTTTGGGTGAAGGTAGCTGGTACCTGGATTGTTAGAAACCTTTGAAATCGCCGGCAGCTGGTGCTTCCAGAGAACACAGGTAATGGTGTAATTACTGTTCTGATTTCAATGTTCAGCCCTAAGGCAATATAATTTTAGTATCTTTTCTGTTAGCTGAAGGTTAACCCTTTGCATGCTGGAAAATTTGTCGTCTGCTAAATTTAAATGTTGCCTGCTGAATTTCTAAAATTAGCATTTTCTTTGATTTTTTTTCAAAGAATACTATCAGAATAGCAAACAGTTTGGATCCTGATGAGATGCCACGTTCTGTGGCGTCTCATCTGGATCCAAACTGTTTGCAAAGGCCTTTAAAAGTCGGTTCCAGAGCTGAAAGGGTTAAAGAGCATTTCTAACCACCAATAATACACTTTCATAGCAATTTAGAAAGCACCCTTGGTAGAAGGCAAGTCAAGTCCAATGAGATGATCCTTGTCATGAATGGTTACACAGGTCACAGTGGGGGTCAAAGTATACTCATCCAGTGTTATATTGAACTTGGACACACTGCAGTTGGGGCAGACTTTCAATGCATGACCTCGCATGCCCGGAATTTTGCAGTCTAAAATCTCTACAAAGAAGTTCAAACATTCTTTGATAAATCCACCATGACTCACAACCAATATATCTGCCACGGTCTGTGGCATACTGTCTGTGTCATCAAAGCTGCTGTTTCGTCCAGAACTTATACTGGATATGCTCGAAAAATTGTGGGCATTTGGTGAGAAAGTGAGAGAAACATTTGGACATTCTTCGTAAGAATCGTCAATGTTTCTCTTCACAGGACTAGGAGACTGAAATATTTGACTTTGTTTACGGGGTTCTGTCGGGATTACGACAGATTGCCGCCCTGAACAGTCACCTGACCCAGAACCAGACAGAGTGCTGTCTGAGTCATTGCCCATAGTGCCTTGGGAGGAAGGGGAGAGATCCGAATCCACTTCAGATTCTGTGGAAGTCTCAGACTTTATGCTGCCTCGTGGTTTGAGATCTGCACTTGTATTCGAGTCATCCGAACTGCATTGAAAACACTCTCTGTAGTTGTAATCTGGAATCACTTTGTCTGAGTGTTCAAACTCAACACCATCTTGCATAGACATGTAGCTATTAGTCTCACAGAAGTTCAGTTGTGTCACAACATTGTTTTCGTTTTCGTCATCACTTGATTCCGATTCCATGTTCATTTCGTTTATGATGTTCTGAATGTTGCCTGAGCCACAGAATGACTGACTCCTGCCACTGATTTGAAGGCGCTTGTTACTATGCCGACTGTTCCTTCCCAGACTTCCACCATGCCTTCTCTTGATCTTGGCTGGTGTGTAGACGTCATCTTGGTATTCATAGCTAGCACACATTTTGCAAATGTCCAAGAAGAAAAGTCTTGCTCGTTCACGCACCTGGCAAAAACAAATTGCTAAAATGATGACAACTTAACAAGCTAAAATGATGACAACTTAACAAATTGACTGACACAATACATTAAAATTTCTTCACAATTTTATTTGTCAGTGATCTCTAGGAAAAAACTGACGGCTGTCAGTTTGAGTTAAACTTATCTAAAGCTCTCTCTCTGAGTAAGCTTAAGTACGTATCCAAAGTCAAAGATTTGTGACACAGTTACTACACCATTTCACGTGAAGAACTCATATTGATGCCTTTGAGAAAGTTAATTTGAATGCTCCCAGAATAAGACAAATTCAAAATTTCCTGATCCCATTATCAATCCCCCCCCCCCATACGAAGCAAAGTGAAAATGGCTTTTGCAACCACCATAAAACCAGAACAGCCTGCGAGTTCTTCGAAGTCTGTTCAGGTTTTATGCTGTTTGCTGCTCATCAGTAACTAAAGGTTGGAAATGAAGCCTTTTAAAATTAAATTTAGTAAGAAAGGTATTTAATTAAATTTAACTTTCTTAGGGACTACAAATGCATCAAAATATGTATCTATGTGGTAAAGGGTTATGAAAGGCAATCCTACTCACCTCACGGTAGGACTCTGCTCCTGATGGGGTAAAATCTTCATAGCGCCTTTTGGCTTTCTTCACTTGCTGCATTAATTCTTTTTTAGACTTCCCTTCCAATGAGCCGAATTTCTAAAAAGATCGTTACAAATGGTAACACTGTTGGGTTCACATCTTCGATTTAATAAGAGTAAAGACCTGAATAAGATGTTTGAATGAACTTCAAGAAATATAATTATATTTGCACATTAAGGTTTACCTAGAAAACTACCTAGGAATACTGCATAGCACCGGAGTAGTACAAAATAACTAGTTCAATATTCCAAAGAAGTATACCAACTTTCCCGCTGACCCACTCAGGAAATTTCTGGTTACAATTCTTTAATTTTTATTTCACAAAATAAATTGAGGCCACTTATAAGTACACCATATATCAACAAAATAAGCTATCACTCCCTTACCCTTTCTCTTAAACGTTTATCCATTGTGACCTGACACCGACAAACTTTGTTGGCTTCAGAGATAATGCGTGCAGTTTCAGTGGCTCGACAAAGGTCACTCGAAAAGATGTGCGTAAACCTTTCATTCTGAAGTCGAGCAGCCACCATCTCTGCCTGCCTCTCACCAAAACTCGACAGTGGAATGTCTGTTTGCCCTACAAGAATAATATTCCCATAGATTTGTCATGGCATTGACATACATAATCATCAACATTCTTTATATATTTATTTTTTTCATATATCAACAAAACTTACAAAACGGTTCATATATTTTTTCAATAAGCTTTGTATTTGTTAAATAATGTTTATAGTATTTAACAAGATGTGTTTGTGAAACACAATGTCCCCCTATATGACGTTTGACCTTGAAGGATGACCTTGACCTTTCACCACTCAAAATGTGCAGCTCCATGAGATACACATGCATTTCAAATATAAAATTGCTAGCTTCAATATTGCAGAAGTGACATTACATGAGCAATTTTGACCCATATATTTGACCTTGAAGGATGACCTTGACCTTTCACTACTCAAAATGTGCAGCTCCATGAGATACACATGCATGCCAAATATCAAGTTGCTATCTTCAATATTGCAAAAGTATTCATAAAATGAGCGATTTTGGCCACATATATTTGACCTCTTACCTTGAAGAATGACCTTGACCTTTCACCACTCAAAATGTGCAGCTTCATGAGATACACATGCATGCCAAATATGAAGTTGCTATCTTCAATATAGCAAAATTATTGCAAAATGTTAAAGTTGGCGCAAACCAACCAACAGACCAACAGACCAACCAACAGACAGGGCAAAAACAACTACTATAGTGGGGGACATAAAAAGGGCAGTTCTATTGAAAACATACATGCAGTGTCAACATATTAATTAATTATTGCTTTTTCAAGATAGCATACAGTGACACACATTTTTCACACAGTTCAATCAAGTGATAATAAACAATAAAGTGGTACCCCAATTTAAACATACATTATTGAATGTCATTAATAAAAATTTAATCTGAAAATGTGATTGAGACACTTCTTTATCCATTAATGTTAATGTCTTAAGTTTGCATATTTTTCAACATTTTGTGAGCAATCATATCCAAGGCCAATAACTGTGGAACGCAGGATTGTCAGTCCTACCTTGGATTATTCCTTTTCTATTGTACATAGTCTCCCCACTGAAAATATAAAAAAATATATATATAAGACATATCATAAAACATATTTTCCAGGGCATTTTACTTTGAATTAAACTAAATGCTAAATGTGTACAGAATTTCCGTCTATATCCATGATTACCCGGTACCTTAACATTTAATGTCAATAGTAAAATAATAACACATAAAAAAACAACGAAAACAAACATTAACTTTTAAAAATAAATTCATTCCTTGCTGATTTGTTCCATTATGATGTCCACACAATGTTTTTAAAGCTCTTAAATGTCAATATTCTTGACATTAGTGTAAAGCGTCAGACATTTTGTTTTACTACCCTTGACTCGTGGGTATGATGTCATACAAATATTCATTACAATGTTGAGTAATTAGGCCAAGCTAAGTAATTTTCTCTGAATTTCACAAAGGGTTTTGGAACTGACCAATAAAAATCTTGTTTCTTTGAATTCTCTCATTCTCACTGGACATTGGACAAATCATATATGACATCACAGTACATGGTTGGACGCACACAGGACAAGGGACTGAATCTCACAAGAGGAGCAAATGGACAAATACAAGACAAGGGACACAAACACTAGTACAGAGACATAGACACATACATTAACACAGAGTGACCTATCCTACATATGGACCAATCGGAACGTGTTTAAATCTCGTATTTTAGGCGAAATTGAACGAAGTTCTTTCGGAAATCTTCGCGAAGTACTCACAAAATAATGACATTTATCACACTTAAAAATGTAAACAAATTGATACACGGAATTTCTCCTGGCTTGACGGGCGTACAATATGGCGATTTTAATAGGCCCTAGCTATAATTTACAGGCCCAGGCCGCCGGGCGTGCGCTTATTTTGCAGACTGAGCTGCCATAACAACTGTGTCTGTGTGGATTTTTTCCAAGACCCTGTACCATAATGTATTTTAGGCACTCTGTATAATTTTGAGGCTCTAAGAACATGGTCCAAGAAACACACAATAAATCATGTGTTGGAATTGGTCATGTTTTCGAAGCGTAACATTTCCATACATGGCAGTGCTACTTCAACAGCAGACGACAACAAAATTTTGTGATATCTGATTTTACTTAATATATATAAAATTCGATGTCCGATATTCTTGATGTTAAGAAAATATGGTATTTTTGCTAATTGATTGTAATTTACACTTTTTACTTGTTTAAAACGCATTATTTTTCACAAATCTTCAATTGTTCCAATCGAGTAAACATTCCTTTGCATATCGCCATGATCACGCATGCGCAGAAATAAATCTCGGTAAGGTTACGTGACAAAAACAAAATCCCCGAATCTAGGTTAGTCGCGAATTAAGGTGAGTCGACGATATAGGCTTTCAGCATGTTCAGTATTTTGCTCAAATGTCTTAAAGTTGAGCTAATGAAATACATTACATGTAAGATGTCTTAACATTTAAGGTAAAAACCTGTATGCAAACAATCTCACTCTAACCAGAAAACATTGTAGTAACTCGAGTCTGTTCGTTATTTACTTGTCGGTATGTACAGGCCAACGAAACAACAAATTGAAAATAAAGTTCATAAAAAGTTCAACTCAAAGACCTGAAATCATCGTTGATCAAAACAAAGTATGCACTAAAAATAAAACATGACTTACTGCCGGACGAGTGTAAGCGTAAATAAAACCATTTTGGTGCTTCTTATTCATTCAGTAACTGTTCGAAAATGTTTCTGTTTGAATAAATGTCAATTGATATTAAAATTCACAGACAACGACATTTTGTTCATGTAGACAGTCTGTCGGAAAAACTTACAACGTGTTTGATTGGCTGACCGAATTGATGTTGACCAAAACTCTCTTTTGATCGGTATCGCTTTTGCAGTAGACGATTCTGTACTTCAACAAAGAGAGCGACGAGACAATTTTGTCGCGTGCAGACGATCGTTACGTAATATGTCTAGCGCTATAATGACAGTAGCGAGTTAAGATCAATATCTTTACAATAATTATATGTTGTAAAAACAAATGGAAAATATAGTTACGCTCCAAACAAACAACAGTTGGATAGAAAAGTGAAAATATGTTATTAATTATGGTTAATTAAATGAATGAATAGAAAGCAGCCATATTAATTACCAATAAAATACAGTATAACACGAGTTTTTAAAGAACGTCTGGCATTTATTGATTTATGTTTTTGATGTTTTCATTTTATGAAAATCAGGACCATACTTGACAGGGGGGCGGGGGGGGGGGGGCAAGTTTCCATTCGTCCGTCGTTATCCCAATATCCAAATGTTCGTTAATTAATTCATTAAAGGGGCCTTTTCACAGATTTTGGCATGTTTTGAAGTTTGTCATTAAATGCTTTATTTTGATAAATGTAAACATTGGATATAAAAAGCTCCAGTCAAAAATCAAGAATAAAAAAAGAAAAAAAAGGTAACTCTCAGCAGGGCTCGAACCAATGACCCCTGGAGTCCTGGAGTAAAAAGTCTACGACTTAGACCACTCGGCCATCCTTCCGCATACATCGATCGATGTATTTTATACTTTATATAGAGGATATTTGTTGGAATCGGTGGATTATCGATTTTAATTCACTCGTGATCATAGAAAATAATATTTTCACGAGTGTCGCAGCCACGAGTGAAAATATATATTTTCTATGATCACGAGTGAATTTAAATCGATATATGCCATCGAATCCAACAAATTTTCTTTTTATTTTATGCTTTTTTCACTGTTTATATACATTGTTAAAGAGTTTCACTAAAGAATTTCGCTGGAATAATGACGTCATTTCGTCAAAAAAATGACGTCATTTCACAGTTAACAGTGAAAATTATCGATAATTTTCATTGTTTGAAACAGTGAAATTATCACTTTTAATCAACTAATATTTCCCTATAAACCACCGGAAAGCATAAAATAAATTTAAGCATTCCTCGTAGTTTCACAAAATATAACGACAACAACAGAACTTTCCAAATTATTAATTCGTTTCGCGTTGCAACGCTTTATAATTTTCGGGTTTTTAAATCGTCAAAAGATGCATTATAATTACTAATTTAGAGCATGGTAAATGTTCAGTATTACTCTTTCCTTACACATATCATAACTACAAAGACAATTTGCGAATATGAAACAACTTTTTTCAATTTTGTCAATTTACCCAAACGTGAAAAGGCCCCTTTAATTATTACCCTTACTAGTTTGTCCATAGGGGCCGTCCATAAAGTATGTCACGCTTCAGGTGTGTGTGGGGGGGGGAGGGGATGTAAGAAAGTGTGACAGTTTTTGACATGGGCAGGGGGAGGGGGGGGGGTCAGGTCATGTGTGATGTCGCACATTTATTTAAAAACAAGAGCTTTTTCCATCGGAAGACATATGTCCCAAAAAAAACGCTTGTTCGAAAGCTAAACGCAGATTCGAAACCTTAACGCTGACCCTAAGTTCAAGGTCAAGGTCAAAGATGTCAAAATTTGTGTGCGTATTGAAAGGCCTTGTCCATATACACATGCATACAAATATGCAGGTTACATCTGAAGCAACATAGAAGTTTTTAGCATTTTTCTAGCCGAAACGCTTTTTTATGGTTCAAGGGCCATAAGTCAAGAGTGCCTGGGTAAATTTGGCTGATTATCAAACTTAGCCTAGATTTTATTGTCTTACACATTTTTATGAAGTTTGGTGAAGATCCGATGACAATTGATTGAGTTATTGAGCGGATTAAACGAGAAAAAAACAACAATTTTACGATGATTCAAGGGTCGTAACTCAGAAGTGTCTAGGTCAATTTGGCCGATTATCATACTTGACCTAGATCATATGACCTTACACATTTTCATGAAGTGTGGCGAAGATCCTATGACATTTGCTAGAGTTATTAAGCGGAAACGACAAAAACGCAATTTTTCGATGATCCAAGGGCCGTAACTCAGGAGTGTATGAGTCAATTTGGGCGATTATCAAACTTGACCTAGATGTTATTGCCTTTCACATTTTCATCAAGTATGGTGAAGATACGATGACAATTGCTGGAGTAATTGAGCGGAAACGAGAAAAAAAAATCAATTTTACGATAATTCAAGGGCCGTAACTCAGGAGTGTCTGGGTCAATTCCGCTGATTATCGAACTTGACCTAGATGTTATTACCTTACACATTTTCATGAAGTTTGGTGAAGATCTGATAACAATTGCCCGAGTTATTGAGCGGAAACGAGAAAAAAAAAATTACGATGAATCAATGGCCGTAACTCAGGAGTGTCTGGGTCAATTTGGCCGATTATCGAACTTGACCCAGATGTTATTGCCTTACACATTTTCATGAAGTTTTGTGAAGATCGGATGACAATTGCTTGACTTATTTAGCGGAAACTAATCCGGACGGACTAACTGACTGACTGACGGACGGACGGTGCGATTTTAATATGCCCCCAGAACCTATGTAAAAATAATTCTAATTTATTTATTTGTCCTTTAATAGAATTTGAAAATAGTTTTCAAAAAAATGTGTGAAATATTTGAATTAGTTTTATGTCAAAATAAGACGAATTGCGTATCTCCTGAATGTGTTGTTCGAATTGTTAATAGGCACCTTGGCTGGGCCGTCTTATTCAATAAGCACAACCTCCACGCAGATTAACCATTCTAGTAGTAAAGTCATTTTAATAATGTGAAAGTTCTTTTAAGCGAAATTTTAATACGGTTTAATAGTGAATTGTGTTTTAGATTAGATTTGTAATAGGTTTTAATTTTTTTTAAATATGTTCGAAAGTGTGAGTTTGTGACGTACTTTAGGGGGGGGGGGGTCCAAGATTTTGTGACATTTTGTGACAGGGGGGCGGAGGGGGGTAAGATGGTAAAAAAAAGCGTGACATGCTTTATGGACGGCCCCATATGCGTTTTACCCGTTCATTCCCTATTGAAATGTACAAACACGCCTCTCACTTATTCATGTAAAGGGACATTTTCACGTTTTACTAAATTGACAAAATTAAAAAAAGTTGTTTCCGATTCGCAAATTTTCGTTTTAATTACGACATTTGTGTGGAAACAGTAATACGGAACATTTATCATGCCATTAAATGCATCTTTTGGCGATTTAAAAACCTGAAAATTATAAAGCGTTGCAACGCGAAACGATTGAATAATTTGGAGAGTTCTGTTGCTGTCGTTATATTTTGTGAAACTACAAGGGATTGCTTATATTAAGTATCAAATACATTCTTCATTGTTTAAGCACGGACTGCCGAGTGGCCAAAGAGTTAGATCTGTACTACAGGACTCCAGGTGTCAGTGGTGCGATCCCTGTTGAGGGTTACCTTTTTTATTTTATCCTTGATTTTTACTGGAGCTTTCTTGATCCAATGTTTACATTTATCAATATGTTGCATTTAACCCTTTGCATGCTGGGAAATTTGTCGTCTGGTAAAATGTCGTCTGCTGAATTTCTAAAATTAGCATTTTCTTCGATTTTTTCAAAGAATATTATCAGAATAGCAAACAGTTTGGATCCTGATGAGACGCCACGTTCTGTGGCGTCTCATCTGGATCCAAACTGTTTGCAAAGGCCTTCAAAATTCGGTTCCCGCACTGAAAGGGTTAATGGCGAACTTCAATACATGCCAAAATCTGTGTAAAGGCCCCTTTAAACTCATACATCGTTGACGTAGCCAGTGGCGTATTTAAGGGAATGTTTGTTTTCATGTAACAACATCATACGTATATCTACCTGAAATTCGAGAAAATCATTAGCATATTAATCAATGCACATATTTTATTTTAAATTCAAAATTTAAGTGATGTACTTAACAACAAAATCAAATATAATTTTGTAGATCAGATCTATATGAATGATACACGTGAAAATAACCTTATATAGAATTTAAAATATATATATATATATTAATAAAATACTTTGTTTTGATATTAATAGTTTAGCTGCTTAAAGAAAGTTGATGGGGTTTTAACAGTGACTGTAAGCATTTTTAGGTGTAGATTTTTAGCCATAGTTAGCAGTAGTTGCAATAAACCAACTCCTAGCTATTGACCCTCCGGGTCGCTGTACGTATGTCCCCATACAATGATGAAAGCTCAGAGCATTCAAAAAGAACTATAGAACTATACTTAGAGGCACTCTTTAAAAGTGCTCACTGACGTAATGGAAATTCACAAACATATTTGCATCGCGTCAGACGACAAAAAGTTACGTAAAAACGAAGAAAAAAACATATCACTATTATAATCAGTATACTCCAAATACTGTTCCATATTCCTTTCCGCGCAACAATTAGATACATTGTTCGTCAACCGCAGTTTGTTTTTGTTAAGACTTGCTGTTTCGGTAAAGATAACGGTACGGTCCAGCACTTCCGTAACTCTACTGTACTGGTACACGCTGGTTCCAGCCTATACCTGATGTGATGGCACTGGCTCCGGTGTCATCATGGGCCTCACGGGACGGTCCTATACCGATATGCGGTAACCATATTGATACTGCATACATTTCACACAAAGTGCAATATATGCACTTCTTAGAGACATTAATTGTACATTTTCAAATAAACTGTATATAATTGAACTTATCACAGAAAATAGACTATACATTTATTTCATACCGGACCTAATTAAACATCTCGTAACAGAAACAAACGGGAAAAATCACAAAGAAATCCACTTAACAATCATCATAGAGAAATGCACTACTACTAGTAAATAGCGATCTTGTTTTGAACATAGAAAAACATTGAATGTCTTATCGAAAAAAACACATAAAAATAGTTTTATAGTTCAACACATTTTACATCTCTTCAAACAGAAAAACAATGCATGCTGTAGCAATGATGTCCTTTCATGTTGATTAAAAAAAATACAGCACAGGTTCATAGAGAAACAAAGTGTAAATCTTTTAACAAAAAAAGGCATGCACATTTTAACACAAAATACTGTAAATCTTTTCACGGAGAAATACAGCATACAAATACAAACAAAAACATACTACAGTTGTTTTAATATAGAGAACCGGAATCGATTAATTAACTTTACATACAAAATCACAGCGAACACCTCCTCACAGAAAGACGCACTCCACGGCACTAGTCTCTTCGCGGTGTGCTGATGAGGACAGCTTTCCTCTTCACAGCAGATTTAACTCTACCATCACTATTACCATCAGAAACAGAAATGCCAATCAACGGCGCCGACCTTCCCGTTAATTCATGTTCGTTGATCAGTGCACAAAACAGCGATATTTTACCCTGAATATACGTGAGATGATCCCTTTCACGCTGTGTTAGTTGCTTTGTTCGCACGTGTTCCTTCAACTGTTCTTGTTTCTTCCGTAAGGACATCTTGGAGAATCTGACCTCGGCAGGTGGTCCTCCCCTTGGTTGAGAGAGCTCCTCCAAACGTTTACGACTGTAGCCCTGCTTTTGGGCTTTCGCTTTTCTTTGCATTATAAGAAGCTGAATTTCTTTTTCGAACGGTGCGTCATCATTTGCAGTACCATTCGTGTCGTCAAGATCGTCATTAACTTCAGCTACCGAATGTACAGCTTCGTCACGGTTGTCATTGGTAATGCTTCCGAATGTTTTCTCGCTTTTCATTGGCTGTTCCGTTTCTATATCTATCGGCGAACTACATTCCTTAATTTCTTCCTTTTCAGTTTCCTTTGAACTTTCTTTTACTGATTGTACAGCGGCATACCTGGGAAAAATTGACGCCCGCCGCTTGTCCACCGGTAACTTACTTTTTCTTACGTCTGAAGTTTTAGGGACCAAGACGAAGCAAGGTCGACTTGTAGCTCGGTTACGGCATGTTTTGCAGTGTGGATTGCACCACGGCCTCGAACAGTCCTTGATTCGTGGAATTTCATTAGTGTCGTGCAATACACCGTCGCCATAATCAATATAAAAACTTTCAATTGAATGCGTGTCCTTCGAACTTACTCTGCTTCGTCCAGATTTCTGTCCACTTGATTTACCACTATATTTGTGTCTCTCTATGAACGTTAAGTTGCGTTCTGACAGGGCGCTAGATTGTGACAACATTCTGACCGAGTTTCATGTTCGAAAGGTCGACCGACTCGAACGTCTTTCTACAAGGTTATAACTTGTGTCAATGACAACTTTCCCTTGCGTTTCTGGACTGTCATTCACGATTCCATCTTTGTTTAATGCATTTGTTTCACCAAATACTTCGTCGCACGATAGTTGCTCTGATTCTCTGGTGTTTGCAGTAGGCTCGTGCGGATTGTGTGAAAATGTCATATTTAAATTGATTTCATTGCGCGTTTGTTGATCAGAAATAGGTGTCTTGCTACGAGTCGACATAGGCTCTTCGATCGGTTCTTCGTTTGTTAACTGAAATAGTGCGTTCGCATTCATATTTTGCTTATTTGACTTCACCTGGGAATCATACTTACCTGCCTCCATCACAACAGAGTTGTGATATAGAGGCACGGAACTGGAAATAACATTTTCATTTATGACATAGTCATCAACTTTGTGAATACTATGTTTTCTTATATCCGCAGGGCCGGCTTTAGATATGGTATGTGGGTCTTGACCATTATCTCGTTCAGTAGTCAGGCCGTCGACGTGTTTCAAGATACTTTTTAGCTTCAAAGATTCCGGATCTGGGAAGGCAGGCCGTTTTAGGTTTAAAGCGTTGCTAAGCGCATTGAGGCCACGGTCATCTTTGCCTGGAGACGGACGTTTGAAATCGACGCCCACGTATTTCTGGACAAGACGTAAACCGATGGGAGGCAGATAGATTTTCGAAGCATGTTGTACAGATGACGTCGTTCTAACCTTTTCACAAAAGAACATATTATTTTGTTATTTCCTTTAAATTTAAATTGTTAAATTATGTACGACTAACGCTCTTCTTATGTGTTTTTATGCTTGAAAAAAAAATGCTCATTACACATGGGAGTATTTTCCATAAACAATAAATACGTGATTGCATAGTATCGGTATTGTCTGTATTTATTTATCATCGATTAAACTTTTATTATAAGCAATCATTATTTTTTTTAACATGTTTCAACCCCTTTCACAAATTTTAAACTATATTCAGCCTGGCGGCAGACTAACTCACGTTATCCAAGCTATATCCGGTAGAGAGCCGGATCTCTTGGAGGTCCTCGTACACGGATCGGATGTCCTGCTTCAGCGTCTCCCGGCGCCCGTAGAAGTCCCGGCTCATGGCGGATACCCGCTGAGTCAGTTTCGACTCAAACGCTTGATTCTTCTTCATTGCAAACAGCTCGTTCATGGACCGAATCCCCTTGCTGTTCCGAGCGTTCGCCGGCATTTTTAGATTATATAATTAAGCTTTATTTTTCACTTATTTATACCGTATAATCCAGTGAATATATTTTGATATCAGTGTCTGTTGTTGAGTTTATGCAATTTTATCTAAAAAATATACTTCGTTTTAAAAGGATATGATGACCGTATCAGGCTCGTATTAGCTTCCAAAATGTACTTAACATGTTCTAAACATGTTCAAAACATATCGCATGGTTTCCATTTACATGTCAATATTAATGTGAAATGAAGGTACTGAATACTAACAGCTATAGTATAGATGACTTTTTTCCATTTCCAGTTCGGCCGCTGAATTCATTTTATACAAATAAATAGTTAAAGGATGCATGATGTTTACATTATATTTTCAATAAGTAGTTATAAAGGTTTTCCCTTGTGTTTAGTCTATTGTAATACGTTTGTTTGATTCAAATATTTGGTCGCCTAAAGAAGTTCACATGGATACCGGATGTGCACGCCTGAGTGACTGCTTACGTACCGGAAGTGAGACTTTAAATAAGCATAGACTGGTACAATGGAGCCCGTTTCAATATGCTCTCGTAATTAAACTATCGCTCGTGAGCCCCCTGAGATTCTTGCAGCTCAATCTTGTGATTTAAAAATAATATATTTAACTTGCTTGACGAATCGTTACCAACTATAAATTACCCGCGTTATGCGAAAATGGTTCTTAAGCCATATGCTGGCGCGCAGGCGATATCCATATGAGACCCGAAGCATCGCATGGCTTTACAGCGTACAGCGGAGCTCCAGACCAGACTGCGCGGATGAGCAGGCTAACCTGGAGCTACGCTGGCCCCATATAGCATAAGACCCATTTTTCGCATGACGCTAGTAAATTTGGATATTACTTTGTTGTTGATGTTTTTTTGTGGTGGAGTCCTGAAGTGTGGTTCAATAAAACAGTAACAGATGTGCAGTGGGATTTTTGTTTTCCGGAAAACCGGGTTAAATGCATGTGCGTAAAGTGTCGTCCCAGATGTGCCCGTGCAGTCCGTAAAGGCTAATCAGGGACGAAATTTTCCGCTTAAAATGGATTTTCTGTTAGAAGAGTCTTCTTTTAACAATAAAAAATCCATAATAGCGGAAAGTATGGCCCCTGATAAACTTGTGTGGACAGCACAGGCTAATTTGGAATGACACTTTAAGCATTTTAAGCCCAATTTTCCAAGGTATAAAGAATTTGAAAATATCTATTTGGTTGTAAATACTAAAAAAGTATATTGCGTACTTAATTCTCTTTTTTTTTAAGTATTGATGTATGTAAGTTTTTAAACTAAAGTGTTCATACAACTTTTCCCCATTAGGCTTTGTTCTCATGGTTCCTGACCAAGTTCAGAACACAACCGTGACTACAGGGTTTATTGATACAAATATATGTATCATATGCTAGTTACGAAAATGGGTAAGCTATGCTTTCTATTACCTGTATGTTAAACAAAAATGGTTCCATTAAGCTAAATGCCCCAGTATTATTTTTATTTTTCAACGAAGTGCACGATTTACGAAGGCACTCGATATATGTACTTGATAAAGTTTCGTGATGATTGTGAACATGTGGATATGTTTCTGTACAGTGTTCATGTACAATATTTGCAATAGCCATATATGGAACCCACACGCCCCTCTCTCCTCACACAAACAGTCGACCATGCTTGATATGAAATGGAACATTTTTTGTCAAGAAGATTAAGCAAAATTTGGCGTCCATATTGGCCTCTATACTGTTCACAACAAGATTACCGGTATAACATAGCCATATAGAGAGAAGTAACCTCCCTTACATAAGCCAAAGGTTGGCTTTACGCTGATTTGTAAAATATGTATATTATTGATTATCATAGTCAAGGTCCCCAAGAAATAGAACATTATTGTCCAAGGCGATTAGAACACAAAGGCTGGACCAGACGCATACCAAGACTGGTCAGCGACAGTAGGTAGAATTATCTTAGGGGATCCCAACGGCAGTGGCTTGGGACTTCTTGAGTTCGCCAGAAGTCAAGCATCAACATGGCGAACACAAGAATGTTTCCTGGCGCAGACATCGGCAGCGACCATGACTTAGTGCTCACCACCATAAAGCTGATGTCAAAGAGCAAGCACATCAACAAAAAACTGTCGCGTTAGATTTGACTGGGAAAAATTGAAAGATCCAGTGATGCCGGAGGTAGTTCAAGCACAGATGGGTGGCAAGTTTGCAGCCCTGAACACCTTAGACAATGACATCGACACCATAACCTTCAGCATCAATAATGTCAATAATACTGTCATCGGCCTAACAAGTGCTTGTGAGAGAGAGAGAGAGAGAGAGAGAGAGAGAGAGAGAGAGAGAGAGAGAGAGAGAGAGAGAGAGAGAGAGAGAGAGAGCTGAGGCTTGAGAAGTTCACGATCCTCGATCTATCGATGAGTGACCCGAATCGACGCTGCCCTAATTCGACGCAAGTTTTGTTTTGTCCCTGTTTGATACATAAGCGACATCCGTTGACGTCATACAATAGCACATGGTGCACTTCGCACAATTTACTATAGTTGTTGTTTGTTATGTGGAAAATAAAAGGGTTAAAAGGTAACATATGGTTGATTGCTTTGCAATTGATGGATTTTTATGTATTTTACTTAATGCAAAACTTTTGAACACTTTACACCCAATTGTCTTTGTAAATAAGACCGTGGGATAATGCATCGGTTTCGTCTGCAATAGTTCACTACTTCATTCATAAGTCACGTGACTGCCATTTGACAAAACATCGTATAAATAGATTAATTTTCACTATGAAACAGGTGTACGCGTAAACTTTGATTTGAAGTCCGGATATGTTTTTGGTTATGCTGTAATACAATTTTAACTACATGTAGCAAGTGTTTATGTTGGTTATTTCATATTATGTTTATTTTTTTTTTCATTTACTTAATTATAATTGTAGAATCCACAAAAGAAGTACAGGTTATATTCATCTGCTTCCATAAACACAGCTTATGACAAGGGGTTGCTGACAGGGGCCCCTATTAAAACCACTGCCAGAAAGTATGGCATCCCAAAATTAAAAACCTTAATTGATTTAATTAATGTCAGTTCTATATTGCTTGTACAGTGATACAAATTTAATTACAACAATCATGAGTTAATATTTTATGCATTCAGTCTCCACAGGAGTTATATTTACATTGAAATCAATCAGATGCGTCGTATTAGAGCACTCTCAACAAATATGGCCGCCATTACATAGACTTGGGTCATTTCGTTTTTCAACGAATTTTTGTTGAGAACACAATCAATTAAATTAAAAATGTGTACATAAAAGGTAAATGTGTAATGAAATAACAAAATTAATTACATAAATCCCTATATTGAGCAACAAAACTTCAACAACTGGTTGTATGCGTCGAAATTGGGCACTCGAGGATAGTATATGGCAAATTACCTGAAAGCGAACAGAGGGAGCGAGGAAGAAGATGAACGAGGCCAAGGAGGAATAGATTAATAGATTGATGAGCAATGATCACACGCTGCAGTAAGAAGGCCTACAGCACCATCAAAACTCTCACGAGGATCGGTCGGCTCAAGGCCAGTGTTATTGTAAAAACTGACGGGTATCTCCTCACCGAGAGTGCTGCAGTCCTAAACAGGTGGACTGAATACAGCGGTGACCTCTACAACTATCCGCTTTACCCAAACTCCAGTTTCCTTCAGAACCACCCCAGACCTGAAGCGGATGACAGAATTCATTCCATTCTTAATGCAGTGGTGGAGGAGGCAGTGCGTAGTCTTTAGTAGGCAGGACAATCTCCCGGAGTTGACGACGTCCTTTCCGAGCCGATTAAGCACAGGGAAGAGGCAACGACTGCAGCAATGACAGCACTTTGCCAAAAGATCTGAGAGGAGAAGAAGTTACCTGAGGAGTGAACCCAGTCACTTGATATCACTCTACCGAAAAATGGAAACCTCAAGTTGTGAGAGAATTACCGCACCGTCAGCCTCATCATCCTCAATCGAGTAAAGCCGGCGAACTGCTTCCCAAATAGCAGGCTGGATTCAGAGCAGGGCGGTGCACAGTGGGAAAGATCTGCAACTGCAGAGGCATGATTGAAAAACACCTGCAATACCAACGTGAGCTCTTCCCAACTTCATCGACTTTAAGAAAGCTGTCGACCGCGTGTGACATGATGGCATATGTAATGTTATGAGATGAGGAGGAGGAGGAAGATGATGAAGAGGATGGAATGATGATGATGATGATGATGATGATGATGATGATGATGATGGTGGTACTGTTGCTGCTACTGCTGCTGCTTATGATGATGATGATGCTGATGATGATGATCGGTAAAATAATAAAGCATTTGAAACGATTTTCATCGATAATTGGGACACAGTTTGAATGGCTTAGTGGAAGCGAGATTGATTTTGCATCGCACGGTACGGGTTCGACTTCAGGAGAATGAAATATTTATAACCTTTGACCTACAAGTATTCCGATCTATGCATGTGTACTTAAATTTGAAGATTTTTTTCCAACGATGAAAAAATCTTCAAACGAGTCCCTAACATAAGGGGTTAAAAATGTACGTCATCATATTTAAATGAACAAGCGAAATTTAAATATTTACTGTTTACAGACGACAGCGTCGCTTTAAAGGAGCCTTTTCACGTTTTTTGGTAAATTGACAAAATTAAAAAAAGTTGTTTCAGATTCGCAAATGTTCGTTTTAGTTATGATATTTGTGAGAAAACAGTAATACTGAACATTTACAATGCTCTAAAATATCCATTATATGCATCTTTTAACGATTAAAAAACCTGAAAATTATAAAGCGTTGCAACGCGAAACGATTGAATAATTTGGAGAGGTTTGTTGTCGTTATATTTTGTGAAACTACAAGGATTGCTAATATAAAGTATAAAATACATCCTTCATTGTATGAGCACGGATGGCTTAGTGGTCTTAGTGGTAGACTTTTACTCAAGGACTCCAGGCGTCAGTGGTTCGAGCCCTGTTAAGGGTTACTTTGTTTCTCTTTTTTTTAAAATTTTATTCTTGATTTTTTACTGGAGCTTTTTTGATTTAATGTTTACATTTATCAATATAAAGCATTTAATGACAAACTTCAATACATGCCAAAATCTGTGAAAAGGCCCCTTTAATTAAGTATGTTCATAAACACAACTAAAATTATAAGAAAAATGCCTAATACGACAGAAAAATCCTTCGCTTTGAGTTATTTAAAGCCCGTAGGCATGCACGCCATAGTGAGGCGGAGGATTAAATCGGTGTTAATATTGCGGTCCGGTGTTGATTAATAAACAATTAACGACATTTTTTTATTTCTCAGACAGTGGTTATTGGTGACATTTTGTGGACGCGACAAAAGTGGAGGAGAAAAAAATCAAAGGAATTTAATGTGCGTCATGTACCAAATATGATGAGCGAGAATGATTGGCGTTGTTAAGAGAACTTTTCTTTGAAGTGCATGATTGTATACATTTGTTGTTATTTCATTAATATAATTTTATTAAGGTTTGTTTGTGATGAAAGCCGGTTTTGTCGGTTAAATTCAAAAAATTGTTATTATTACAAATGTTTAAATGAGTATGACGTTAAATACGTTATAAGTTCATTGTCGATAGTTATAATGATTCAAGTATTCCTTATTTACATCACCTTTTTGTGGTAACTATATCTTCATGAAATTGATATAACTTGTTGATAATTACTTTTTAATGAAATGACGCAACGCAATCTCGGCCTTATGTACGCGACACAAAACAAGCTGTTATGTAAACATTGTATGTTATTGTTAACGTGAAAATATCACATTAATAAAATCCATTCAAGTTTGTGCGATTGTGAAGTAGCCCATTCTACGGCCCATAAACTGAGGATACGACGAATTCTCAATAGCTTTTCAGACATCGAAGCGTCACATATAGCGGACGCCGGCAGCACACTGATTGTAACTTTGTCGATTTTGGTCCGTAGTTGGTTTTTATAGGGAAAACACACATTTCGAGGTTAACCATCCCTTACCGCCTTACCGCCGAAGTAAAGGTAAATACGAGAGATCTACGCGGGAGGGCTATAATGCGCACTATAAAGAACGCTGTGAATGTTTCAAAATATATTTTGTCTCTAGCCTTTATCTTTAATAGTGGTTGGATTCAGCTCTCAAAATATTTGTTCAATGTGCAAAAACAAAAGTGCCTGACTAAATAACTTAAATCGTTTCACATGTGTAAGTATTAAATATACATTTCGTAAAATTATCATTTATGCAAATTTATATGTGTGCTTTTACGTTTTAACTTCAACAGTGGTTAAAAACACATCATGTCTGCTGTTACACGCCGGGTATGCGGATACTTTGATAACAGATGGCACTTCGATACCAGCTGATAACAACAAAAGCCACGCGCGAGAGTTGAGTTCTTCAGCTTTTTTGCATTTATGTTCTGTTCATTTGGTTTTCAGACACGTAACATTGTTTGGTCGATTAATGGTGTAGTACTTCGTATTGCGGAGCAAAAAAGTCGTGAAAAAAAACAACAGTGGATTATAAAAAAAGAGATAACATTTCATCGATAATCATCATGAGTTCGATGATCAGTACGCATTTCAACAAAATAAAAATACTTGGAAATAAATCAAGAACGTGCAAACTAATCGAAATAAAAGATCAATATGTCCATTAATGTTACTACGTGTTATATTTTAGTTGAATAACGTATTTGAGGAAATTCAAATGTTTTAAGAGTCGGATGCCAAATTTTCATGGACACTTCTTTTACCGATCATCTCAAAGACAATGGCACTTCGATTCCGGATAACTCGACACTTTTTACCAGATATACATGTAACACACTCTATTTAGTGAATCAGAAATGCAGAATTCGCTGTGGAATACTGCTATAGTAAGCAGGCAATAAATACAAATGTATGTACTGACGTAAATTAAAAACGAATTCCCGAAACATGTTCTTATCCCTTTGGAATATGATAATAAAAGGGAAAGGGAAGTGTAAAACTCAATATAAAGGGCGTTTTCCCATCTCTTTTCAATTTTGTGGCTACGCATAAGTATCGTCTTCATGATGCGATTCTAAAAAGCACTAATGACAAAGGATTTTATGAGCTAGGTGTATTGGCCGCTTTGAGACCCCTTGCTCCCCTTATCTAGAGTCCTGCTATAAGTTCAATACAACATAGTCTTGTTGATCCACATGATCCGTTGTATTTTCAATTCTCTTATTCTCAATTTACCACTTAAAAACAAGTTTATTATTTAGACAATTATTTTTGGTCGTCACTTGAAATATGTTACTTCAGAAATAAGCATTTGAATCTTATTTAAAATTTGCACTTAATTATATATTAAGTATAATATTAATTATATAATTTTGAAAGTAATAAGATTTTTGAAAACGAAAAACGCCATTGGTTATATTTTACATGTGTATGCAATTACGTTATGCATAGTTTCCCAATGTGTCGGGCTTGACAATGCAAATTGATTCGTACTTCAAAATGTTTGGTAAGAATAGCCATAATATACATAAATGCATTTCAGGTAGAAGATAAAACTCGGTTATTAGAGTGCCCAATTTGTTGAAAGTCTCTGTTATCCGAAGAGCCCTATATCGGGAATCAAAGTATCCGCAACTTCATGAATACCATCTATTAAAACATGCTATATTTAGACAATAACACACGTGTGTTATCGTTTATATCACATATTTCATTCTTTTTGGGTCATTAACAAAAATGTATACACAACCAGTATTCCGAACTTTTATTTCATTCAATTGATTACGCACTTTATGACGTACTTCATGTGACGTTATTTCATAACGAAACTACCTTCATCTAAACTCTCTGGTTTTTAGGACAACGGACGTGGAGGTTTTTTTATTTAACAGTTAAATATTTTTAAGCATCGAGCGATTCCAAAATGTATTTCGGATTTTGTGTTTGTAATCAGAGACTTTTATCTCCGTCTCTGTAGTCATGCATAATTAAAAGCATCGATAGAAATAAAAGTAATCGCTTCAACATTCGATTTCGTAAATCGTGTTTATGGGGACAGTGTTTAGCAATCGTTTAAAAAAGTGTGATTTAAAATCAAAAAGATAAACGGATAGAATAACAGAAAAAGGAATAACATATTTGTGTTATTTTGTTATTAGAAAAACGGATTAAGGTTGTCATCGACGTATGTGTGTCTTTTTCTATAAATTTTGCTGTTTCAGTGTTTGATGAATCTTGTTAAAGCACAAATAGGCCTAGAGGCATCAATTTAATGTACAGATGTGTTTCAGTTTAAATCGATATTTGTTATATCCAAATCTTGTGCTACGTGTAATTATAATTATGTTCGATTCTTTAATTGAGTTGGAGCTTAATTTTTATTGATCACCTTTGGCTAAGACTTAATGTGGACGCCATTTTGTTCAGAAGCTCTAGTCGCGCGATTGCATTCTTTTCTGATATGAAAAATCGGCCCGGCGGGCTGATATAATTTATATTGGCCCTGCTAGATAGAGAATAACAGGTTACTGCCTGATCTGTTTGTAATATATCAGGCAAGGCTTAGAATAATATAACGGCGAGGCTTGCCGAGACGTAATTTTATTCGTGCCGAGCCTGATATATTACAAAAAGATCAGACAGTAACCTGTTTTTCTGTTTATCATACCTCTACGTCCCCGACATTAAAGAAATAATGAAAAAAATCGCAAAACAGCTGCAGTTTTAGCAGAAAATAATATGACCTTTGTCGGTTGACATGTTAACAATGACGTCATGAGCACGCGCGCTTAATATTTGTAAAAAAATGTTTTTTGCTGTTTTTGTTGCATTTTGTGTTTAAAATATATTACATCTTGGTATCAAATTGTTTGTTGAATCTGATTCGATTTTACTAAAAATGATTACTTTGTAGTTGATTCCGAGTAATATGACCATCCTCCACACATGACTGATATATAGAGAATAACAGGTTACTGTCCCATCGTTTTGTAATATATCAGGCGAGGCTTAGAATAATATAACGGCGAGGCTTGCCGAGCCGTTATTTCATTCGTGCCGAGCCTGATAAATAACAAAACGATGGGGCAGTAACCTGTTTTTCTGTTTATCATACCACATTTTCCTAAAAGTCTGCAAAACAATCCATTTTTATATTTAAAATGTACAGGTCACCGCTGATTTTGCTGATCCGGCCTTTACACGTTGACATACATGTAGCAATGGCGTTCGAAAAGACGACACAAATAATCGCTTATTTTAAACATCGTCTAGAGAAAAAAAGATGTTTGCACTACGAATGGGAAGAGTACACCCGCTTTAATTATAAACGTCTTGAATTGAAGATCAGGAATGGACTGCAGCGACAAATTTAATCGAAGAAGACGCTTTCAACAAAAAGTTTGGAGACGCCATTTTGGAGATGTGTATTGAAATTGACATTTTGATGATGGTGCCAATATTGACATAAGCGTGTTAAATCGTTTGTTTAAAAAGTTGAGGATAAGCATACACTTATCATTTGTCTTGACTTTCTGTGCAACACTTGCGAGTGCAATGTCTGTATCGATATTTACGATTTATTTCCCATTGATGACGTCATTCAACTTCTGCAGTGCGGGCTGTGGTGATTTAAAAAAAATCACGTTTTTGTGATTTTTGACTTTATACTAAAATAAAATATGTACGTTCTTGGTATCAAATTGTTTGTTTTGTTGAACCTGATTCATGTTGATAGAAAGTGTTGACTTTATTGCAAATCCCACGTAACTCCAAACATTGACTGATTTAAAAAAATATATCAGGCAACGTTACTGTATATATGGCAGATATCAATGCGGTGGTATGATAAAAGAACTTCCATATCCAATTGGCTGCTGTTGACTATGATATAAAAAATATATCAGGCAACGTTATATCAGGCAAATATCAATGCGGTGGTATGATCAATACGAATAACGGCCCGCTCGAGACGTCATTTTGTTACTATTTATAGTAACGTTATGTGATATCTTCGTTTATATTTCATTGAATACTATCAAAATTTCAGTATTTGAAGCACAGTGATTACTCTACATGCTGGAATATCAAACAATTTCTTGCAATATTTCTAAGTAGTTTTTTTTTTTTTAAATGTTTACTGTTCATCCAGTTTATGCTGTTTTGTGACCGAATTTTTTATTTTGGGGGGAAAATCTACCATTCATCCTTGATATTTTTCTTTGCAATAGAAAAGGATACACCGTTTATAAATTCGACCATGCGCCTTGTTTAAAAAACTAATCTTTATGATATAACTTTTAAAAAATGATGAACTTACCTCTCGCGCGTGACTTTTGTTGTTATGTGGTATCGAAGTGCCATCTGTTATCAAAGTATCCGCATTCCCTACGTGTGTTAACACAGATAAGAGTAATATTTTAAAGAATAACGCACCGTATTAATACATATTTATTTTCTAAATATATCTATTGGTAAACATGTAAAGGCATTTTGTCAAATACCCAACACTTTTGACGTTGTACTGATTTTTGTTTATAGTTGTAATATAAAAGGCAAGCATATGAGTGCTTAACTGTTTCCTTTCCAGCACGGCGTTCAGCCAAGAAGGGTGTCCGTTTTAGGATTATGTTAAAAATGGGTGATATTGGCGTGGGATTTTAATGAATTATACTTCTTTAATGGACACTGTTTTTTACAAATCTCATGTATGCGTATGATGAAACGAAGCTTCTTCTTTACATCATCCGGTCGCCTGTCAGTCTGTCCCGCTTCTTGTTTGAAGTATAGCTCGATAAATGAACCGCGTTCTGAGAAAACTGGGCTTAATGCATGTGCGTAAAGTGTCGTCCCAGAAAAGCCTGTGCAGTCCGCACATGCTAATCAGGGACGACACTTTCGCTTGTTTGGTATTTTGGTCCCTCCTTACCGAAAATCAAGTTCAGGCGTAAAGTGTCGTCCCTGATTAGCATGTGCGGACTGCACAGGCTTATCTGGGACGACACTTTACGCACATGCATTAAGCCCAGTTTTCTCAGAAGGCGACTCAAATATTACAAGGGTTCAAACGGTACGTCAGATGATAATGGTTCTACCGTTGCTGCTGCTGATTTTGTTGTTGTTTGTCATAATGACGATTATGATGACTCATTCATTCATAAAATTCACACTTTTACATGTGTCAATTGACAGACCATTCCATACATGCTTTGTATGGAAAAAAATATTTACGAAAGAGAGAGGGCACACACCTTTTTAACAAAAACTGTTCGCGTGTTGTTCGTTTAAACCGCGATAAAGAACTGCGTACGTCAATATCCCAACATTTTCCAGCAATAATCCCTTCAAGGCGTTCAGCAGATAGCGACGAATATCCGTCTTGAAGTACCTTTTAGGAATACATGGGCTTATAAGTTTTTTTTACTTAGAATGCGATGGCTAACATAGTTATAACTATGTCGATGTTTGCATATGTGACGGTTCGCTTGAAGCATGGGGATATTGACATTGGTTGAATGCAAAATATTAATATTGGTTGAATGCAAACGAAGGTGTGTATTCTACTCACATCTCTCTTGGTCATGTTTTTGAAAACATACATCGCCCCTCGAGTACAGACAACAGTACTTTTGCATACAAACCAAGATCTTAAACCACAAAATGGTTCGTTCATGATTGCGAATCAATTCCGTAACTGACACCGCCACTTCTCCTATCACTTTTAAATAGGCATGTCCACAGATATTTGTATAATGAAAAAATGACGGTAATTGTATTGTTTACATTATTCTAATAGGTGAGCGTTACATCGCCGCACACAATATTACCCGGTAGGTAAGCATTCTTTTTTTATTCATGACCATTTCTTTCAAATTCAAAGATATATAAAAAAAAATAACAGCACACACATCACTAAAACTTCGGAATTTTTATATTTTCATTTATAATAATCACCCTTTAATAGCTTACAAATATGCAAATATTAGAAACAATGCTTTCTGCACTGGTACTGGCACAGTTTTAACGATAAGAAAAGGCAGTGAACAAATTCACAAACGTCGATTTAATTTCTTTTCATGGTATTTTACATATACAACAATCTCAAATTCCATGGTTCTACTTTTGCTTTGAGAAGCTGCTGATTCATACTAGGCGTCCAAGGCCATGTTTGCTTTTCGATGCAACCATTTTCAAATATTCAATCGAGGGCGGTTAGTTATTGAATATATCGTATAATTGGCCACTTCACTACTACAAAAGCCATTAAAATACACGAATTTTCACACCCAGATGAAAACCCACAAAATGATTAGCTCAAAGGATAGTGTTCCCTAAAGTAATGGATATTAAATCTATCAATTTGACGAAACTTAAAGCGGCATAGTTTAATTAACATGCAAATATATTAGGCTATCAGGAACGCACCTTCGTGGGTATATATAATGTGTGGTCGTGTGTTAGTTACTGTGGTAAAATTGACTTAAATAGCGATGGCGTAGTTTATTTGCAATTGTTGAGACGTGGTGATTTTTGAATAGTTGATGAATTGTAATGCTAATTTTATACTGAGTATGTCGATCGGAATTTTATGTTCATTGAATCGTTTTCTACAGGGCTTGGAAGTTGTTTGATAGCAATAGCTGTTTTAAAAGTGATATCGTTGTGAGCAATTTATTTTTTATGGATATTTGCTTAGAACTAATTGTTATACAACAATAAATTAACATTGAAGGAAAAAGAAGCGCTTTACAAGTTTCTTTCTTCAGGAACTATATACAAGTATACGGAAATATTTGTATTCAATCTTCGCATGAATTGAATACCATATCTGTTAGCAACTCTATTATGACGTTTGCTGAAACTGTGAACTACAATTGGACTTCACTTGACCGTAAGCAAGAACAACTGGGATCTTGAATCAAAACAAGCAATCAATATTAAAATTAAGCGAAGCGCTGCTGTTTCGAGTAAGTTTGTATGTTTGTTGGAGATTTGTGTGTTAACGCCGAACATTACAGAAGCCATGTCCGAATGTACCTACAGAAGTGTATCGTGCGTCTGTGGGAGTTCTTTGTCGGGTCGCCCGCTCGGGAGCGACGCTTCCTCGCAGGTGGACACCAGAAGATCTTCGATGTCATCAAGTATAACTGTAGGAAGTATGAAGAAATCAAACAATTTTCAAACGTCACTTTTGACTGGAACTCGCGATGTTGTCTGCAAAACCGCCGCGGATTATAGGGCGAATAAAATGAATAGAAACGAGCAGTCGAAACTTGAAACTGTCCAAAATCTTGTTTCAAGGGAGAAAGATATATCACAGCGGAGGTTCCAGTTAAATGAAAAGTCTATGCGTGTAAAAAGTGCGAGGCTATTAGATAGGATGAACGCCATAAAACGTTCGTCCAGGACACAGATTCGACCGGCAACATGTACTCTTGAGACCAGAAGGCCTTCACCCGGTCTAGCTCTCACGCGCCCGTCTTCTTACCCAGACACCAAGATGGCGTCCGACCGAAGGAGAACTGCCAGCAGCAACACGTGCGCCATATGCGAGAGTATTCAACAGATCATCGACACGTACGAGAAAGAAGGCACGAGAAAGCGGACCGGATGTGCGCGGAACAGAGATGTCGATAGCGTCCATTATACCTGCATGTTTTCAGAAGCGCAGGTGAAATCTTTTATTGATGTTTTGGAAACCCAGTGTCTGGACGATTGTCCGAATTTGACGAAAAAACTTCGAGATTCTATCGACCATGCAAGACTTTCGCAACATATGGCGGCAGGGGCATCACGGGAAAAGATGTATGTCAATAACCACCTCAATCACAGAACGGTGGAATCTAGGGTGAGACAGTTCTGCACGGAAGTGGACATGTACAAGAAAGAGGGACGCTGCGTCCCGAAGGAAATTCAGGACGCGGTGGAAAAAGCTCGTCTGCAGAACGCTTGCACGAGCAAGCAGACGTCAAAAGACTCGAAAATAGTTCGTGAAGCCAAAGCGCTGTTCAATATAAAGAATTAATGTTTTGAAATGTGTTCATATCTTGAGCAAGAAAGGTATACATAATATATATTTACATATTTTGGGACACTAGTACAATTTAATAAATGTATTTATGTTTTAAATATGTGTTAACTACCGTTTTATTAGTGCACTTCGCTGCTGTATATTTGAATAACATAATCTTATAAAAACGTGCAATCTATAATACTTAATAAAAAGCTATGTTTGCTAAAGAGTGGTTTCCTTCCAACATTTAAATTTTATTTTATTAAAACTCGGATATTTGACATTTGTTAAAAATCGTTATTGGATGTGGCATTCGCAGTTTTTAAATTTCATCTAAAGGGCCAAACATATTGGGGCATTTTTAAGTGTGTCATAAAAAGCCTTAAATTGCTTTATTTTAACCGCGGAACTTTATAAGTGTACAGTAATAACACAGAATTCAACGTGGGAAATAAAAAAAGGTAAAAATGTTTGTTCGTAGCGTGTCTTGAAACAGTGTTCTTTGCGTGAAATAGCTTCGGCCATCCTGAATGCAACGAATTCTCAAAAGCAATTCATACTTGATATAAGCGAACCATATGTTGGATCAAAATATATAAGGAACAATTGAATCGTTTACCGCAACCTACAGGCAGACGTTAAGTGGGAAAATATACAAAACGAATAATTGAAAAAAACTAGTTATATTATTACACTGAAAAAGCCTTTAACGACCATAACAAATGTCAATAAATGAAACGAGTAAACATCAAATCGTGTGAATAAACAATCTCGACAGAGCACTAAAAGCTGATAAATTTTGATTATTCAGATTTTCAAACAAATATTTGCGCACTTAACAAACCGTTTAAATAATTCGATGCTGTGTACACACATTTTGGTAATCTTGTTTATTTTCACGTAAACTTTGTAACTGGGGACTGGGCTAGTTTAATAAGGTCTTTGACTTTACACGTTTAAAATGGGCTATATTTTATTGTATATGTTACATAGTGAAATATAGAGAAAATATCGGTAAGATAAAACTGGGCACTAGAATTTGACTTCTTTCAGATCCCGACTTTAATTCGGGAACTGAAATTTATGGTCAATTTTCCTGAAAACCGAAAAATGACGCAATTACTTTGACGTCATATGTATATGAGTCTCCCAATAGGCGTCTGGGTTGAACCCATGTGAATTATTGGTTAGTATTGAATCACCTCTCGCACGTGCAAGTTTTGAATTATGAGCCAAATTTACATATGAACATCGTTACTAATTATTACTCTGCAACATATAAGATGCTTGACAGTAAACCAATCAATACAATTGCTTTTCCTGTAGCAGCTGGGTATGCAGACTTGCCATCTCTATCCGAGACTCGAACCTTCGACATCTTGTCTGATAGGCGTCTAGCAACTATGCTTGGAAGAGGTTGTCAGTGATTTTATGTTATTTACTGGCGCTCGAATCTAAGACGATTAATTCAAAATGAATCATGATACAGAACCGAACGTATATACCGGTACATGTCAGAAACCGTAATAGCGCAGTTCAGATTAAACAATGCTAATTGAAATAATTTAAATTGAGCTGTAATTGATATTAAATTACGCCTAACCGGAGTTACTCGAGATAGGTTTCAATTAAGCCTGATCTATGATTTCGTTACGTGAATAAAATACAAAGCGTAATCACAGCCTCTATGCGGCGCTAGTACCGGTATTCCTTTATCAGTATACAGGGCCAATCCATTAGGATTTTAGAAATAGTCACAAGTCTCAATGAAGTTTCTATGCGGTTCATATTGTCATTTTTTTGTCAAGTGGAGTATCTCGATACAAAACACTTATCAAAAACACACAATTCAATACAATTACTTACATTGGGGGAAAATATTTAAACAAAGGGACGCACACCTGACAAATTTAAATAAAGGTCCGATAAATTGAGGATTAAAAAGAACAAAGCACGAGGCTGTGAGTGGGGACCCAATCAGTGAAAACATGGATGAGAAGAGCAAGAACAGCATCATCCTCGTTCTGGGAAAACTGGGCTTAATGCATGTGATTAAAGTGTTGTCACTTATTAGCATGTGTAGTCCGCACAGGCTAGTCAGGGACGACACATTTTACCTTAACTGGATTTTTGCTGAGAGACTTCCTTTACACGAAATAAATTCATTAAGCGGAAAGTGATTTTCCTGATTAGCATGTGCCGACTGCACATGCTAATCTGGAACGACAGTTAACGAAAATGCGTTAAGTCTAGTTTTCCCAAAACGCGACTCTAATATACAAACCGAAGTTATAGCATGCTAGATGGACAGATAATAATTGTTCACTTGTAATGTCAGCTGTTTTTTAACATACGTCAAAAGCCTAACTAAAACATAATTGTATTGTAACCTACACATTTATTTATTTAAATAAATAACCGTTTTTACGTGGAAAATGTCACTGATCAATATAGAGAATACTAGATTAGCGTTGAATACAGAGAAGTTTATGTTGCGAGGCTTAGAACGCCGGGAGCGCGAGCCTTGGCGAGCGCTTTCGGTGTTCGAGCCGAGCAACATAAACTTCTCTGTATTCAACGCTAATCCTAGTATTCTATTTATCCCATTTGATTTTTTCAACGTGACATTTAACATAAATAGATCTAATAACCATAACAACAATTTTAATTCAGTCTTAAAAGCGCTTAAAATCTAACAAATGTAACCATGCGTAGTGATATACGTGTATTTGTTCTGGTACGCAAAATAGTCTTTAAAAAATTCACACACAAACTGTAAAACAAGTGAAAATATCACCATATGCATCGATTCAATTTTACGTAGTATGCGAATTGTAACACATTACGACCGCGAAAAGAAGATTTTACTTTACTATAATTCATTTGTTTTGAAAGAAAATGATCAAAATCCAATATGGCGGCGATTGCTCCTGACAAAATGATGTCGATGTCAACATACATGTACACCATCGACGACCTAGTTCTGGCTACCATAACTTTAAATGTCGCTTTTTATGATTTTTGACTGGCGCGACTTTGTAAAGGTCTGTCAATACTATATAAACTGTACGCTGAAGTTTCTTTAGCTATCGACGACCTTGACAATTTTGACGAGTAAACAGACAATTGCGGAGACTGACACTTTATTTGACTTAATATACAGGGCAAAACGTTTTCCGACTTCGGACGACGAATTTAAGGACGCGCAGAACGTGTTTTTTATATAATGTTATGGGTATGCCGTGTGTGCTCCGATGCATCAATGGCGCCCATGTTAAAATCATTTCCCCGAGAACAGGGAACGACAAAAGTACAAACAAAAACCAAAACACGTTAGAACTAGTATCTTATTAATTATCGTTTAAATCCATCTAATAATCCATTTAACTCAATAATTGACGATTTTGCATCTAGGGTCTTTAATAATTATTTGAGCATAGTTAAATAAAGACCCTTATGCCATCCTATCACTATATTCAAATGAGTTTATGAACTCAATAAACTTTCTTCTTCGTCACACGCTACCTCATGTACTCTACATTACTGCTGTTCAAATGAACCGGAGCAGTTTATCAAATAATAGATAGCCGTTGGTAAACTCGGTTGCATTTGCAGATTTCTGCATACAAACATAATTATGTTTAAACTTGCACAATGTTTTATTTATCTATGGTAAATGCCCTTATTGTACAAGAAAATAATTTATTATATAAATACACAAAGAATGGAAAACATTCCAGTTCTCAACAGATAAATGAGTGGATAATATCCGTGTACAAAATAAGACGTTCCCAATTCCAGTGTGGTGCTATTTTTACCATCTTATACTTTATACAGCTCTATGCATAACGTGAATTAAATAGGAAAGCAAACATTGCAGATTATTTATGAATTGTGCGATATGTGTTTGGCTTGTTGTACATTCTTAATTTCTAAGTTAAATGTCAAAAGTATATGCATGGATTATAAACAATGCACATTACACGAAATAAGGCAAATGTGATCAATTGACAATTCAGATATGTCGATATACAGTACATGTAGAAAACATGTGAAATAAGTCGCGTTTATAATAAATCGTCAAAACAAATTGGCGAAAATGACGCAATAAGTATGTCATTTTATGACGCCATCAATCAGCTGATTCATTATACGGATGGCGAAAAATTATGTCATATGACTAGATTTAAAGGTTGATGGTCGTATAATTTTGAAGCTTAAGTTTTCTCGACTTTGTTTCTTATGAAAAATCATTCAGTGGTTAAGTAAAAAGTAGTCCGTGCACGCGACAGGTATATCCAACAAGGTTGAATACAGGTTAGTATATTCCATAAGGTACTATATCGTCAATGTCGCGTTGAAAATGGGATAAAACTCTATTCAAAATTTAAAGCAACCAATAGACTGTTTGTATAGTCACGTTTGGGCATAATCTTCGTGTCAGCTAGAAAAAAAGTTGATACCACTCAACTGTAGGTACGGACAGGTGTAATGTCACTCCCTCTTTCTGGGGTTATATGTCAACCATTGAACGTTTGTTTGAATGCATGGGTCCAAATTTTACACTAACCAGTCAGAAATATAGCCGGTCTATACGAAACAAACGTTCACTTACGTTCGAAGTGGCTGCCTTCACTACAATTATGGTGTAGACATTGTGTTTCTCGGATAACTGATGAAGGGCAATACATGCATTTGGAAAACCATGCTTAATGCAAATGTGTCAAGTGTCGTCCCATATTAGCCTGTGAAGTCCGCACAGGATAATCAGCCTAAATCAGGAACGACACTTTCCACCTTGTTTGGATTGAGTTAAGAAGAGACTTCCTTTAAACAAAAAATTCCATATCAGCACAGTTTCCTAACTGATAAGCCTGTACGGACTGCACAGGCTGATCTGGTACAACACTTTACGGGCATGCATTTTTAGGTTCACGTTTTTTTATGTGCAATAATAACATTTCTACCACAGGTGTTGGGCGTGTGGGCAATTCACTGAAACACTATCAATATGTCATAACGCAACATTTTTCATCACTTTGCCAAAAACGAAATTCCGATATTATATATATGAATATAACGTCGCTGTTCTTCGAAAACCGCGTAAGTAAATTTTTACAACTTTTCAATAGCCAAAAAAAAACATTTTTAAAATATAATAATTTAGATAGTCTAAAAAAGGAACCAAATATTAAAGAGAAAACTGTGTAAGTCCATTTTAAGAATTAAAATGACAACTACAGGCTTTTATATTTTCATAAATAAAAAGTATGCCCATTTTGACTAAGACTATCTAAATTAATATATTTTAAAACTTCAAAAAATATTTTTAAAATGTTGTTTGAAAAGTTGGAAAAATTGACTTACACAGTTTTTACAGAAACAATTAGTGCACCAATGAGTTTTCAGGATTTTCTCACGTGCTCATACTATGCCTTCCAATTGGATATGAAATCCAGTATTTTCGCAGAAAATTACCCGTGAACCCGCCGTTCTTATAAAAACAAATAACAATTTGCGCAAAATGTGACTTACGCGGTTTTCGAAGAACAGCGACAATATAAGATATCAGCTATTTTGTTGGTAAAAAGGATGAAAAATGTTGTTTTATGACATATTGATAGTGTTTCAGTGAATTGCCCACACGCCCAACACCTGTGGTAGAAATGTGATTAATGAACATAAAGAAGAGCACCGCCTTGCGGGTGCAGACCGCTCATCTATTTTCTTTTTAAAGTTGGGGTATAGTATAGTGTTAGGGTGTGGTGGTCATTTGTGAGATGATCTTAAAAAAAAAAAAAAATAGGGGGGGGGGGGAGGGATTTGGGGAGGGGGGGGGGGGGGGTGATTCGTGGGGGGCGAGGGGGGAGGGCATGGGGAATGGTTTGGGTGGAGTCTATTGTGGTATGTCAGGCAAGAGTAGTTTTGTCAAAGTATCAATCAAATCTAATCATAAATAAAGAAGTTATGGCATTTTTAGCAAAATTTAATAATTTGACCTTGAGAGTCAAGGTTATTTAAAGGTCAAGCTAAAATTCAACTTGCCAGGTACAGTTACCTCATGATAGCATGAAAGTATTTGAAGTTTGAAAGCAATAGCCTTGATACTTTAGAAGTAAAGTGGATAGAAACACAAAATTTAACCATATATTCAAAGTTACTAAGTCAAAAAAGGGCCATAATTCCGTAAAAATGACAAGCAGAGTTATGCAACTTGTCCTTTTACTGTACCCTTATGATAGTTTGCGAGTGTTCCAAGTATGAAAGCAATATCTATGATAGTTTAGGGGTAAAGTGGACCAAAACACAAAACTTAACAAAATTTTCAATTTTCTAAGTATAAAGGGCCCATAATTCCGTCCAAATGCCAGTCAGAGTTACATAACTTTGCCTGCACAGTCCCCTTATGATAGTAAATAAGTGTTGAAAGTATGAAAGCAATAGCTTTGATACTGTAGGAATAAAGTGGACCTAAACACAAAACTTAACAAAATTTTCAATTTTCTAAGTATAAAAAGGGCACATAAATATGTCAAAATGCCAGTCAGAGTTACATTACTTGGCCTGCACAGTCCCCTTATGGTAGTTAGTAAGTGTTGCAAGTATGAAAGCAATAGCTTTGATACTTAAGGAATAAAATGGACCTAAACACAAAACTTAACCAAAATTTTCAATTTTTCTAAGTATAAAAAGGGCACATAATTCTGTAAAAATGCACGCCAGAGTTATCTAACTTTGCCTGCCCAGTCCCCTCATGATAGTAAGTAAGTGTACCAAGGTTGAATGCAATAGCATTGATACTTTCTGAGAAAAGTGGACCTAAACGCAAAACTTAACCGGACGCCGACGCCAACGCCGACGCCAAGGTGATGACAATAGCTCATAATTTTTTTTCAAAAAATAGATGAGCTAAAAAACGTCTTGTATAGTTAAATTTTTTGTAATGTTATACATGCTTAAAGTAATTAGAATAACAAATCAATATTTTCATCAACAATCTTCTATGTTTATCACTTGGTGTGTATATATTACGAAGTCTAAAGATCTCCGTACATAACATTGCTACTTGTATTTCACAAAAATTATTAACTGTTTAAAAAACCCATAGACAACACAACTCTGAATCCATAAATTACACTTTTATATACAACTTTAAAACACATTCACAACTTTACAATAATGTTTAGCTCTTAAGTAAATAGCATTAAACAATATGAATTTAAACCATTCCGTACATAATACAACAACACTCGTCATTCTGCATCAGAATTGAATTATCTCTAACAGCAAATATCAATAATAGTCTCAGCATAATGGGTACCTACACATGAAAATAATTGCTTTTGAACAAATGTTTTACAATCAGACTATAGGTTTGAACAAAAAACTAATGCAGTATTAACAGAATGTAGTTTGTGGAGAGTTCTAACATTATTAATGGAATCTATTTTACAATCCTTCCAAAGTATATACAATAGACATGCACAATTTTAATTTAATTTAATTTTAAGGATTGACATTGCAAACTTTTGTTTTGTGATAACTGTTTACTCCAAATAAGTGTTACTTTAAAACAATCCTTCTCATTAAGGAGACTCCGGTTGAAGACTTAATATCTCACAAACACATCAGACAGATTTAGATGACAACACAGTGTCAATGCTGAATGTTTTTGATTATACCATTTAAGTTTAATGATTTCAATAATTTGCACAACACATTCAATACAACTTCATTTAAAACAAACAAATCTTCATACACAAGTGAAGACATGTTTGCAATACCGAAAGATGAACATGAAATCATGAAATGTCAATGACAATGACTCTTGCTCCCCCCCCCCACCCCCCAGCCTCATCACTGACCCCTATCACTGCCCCCCTGTTCCCCAGCTATGGCCCCTATTACCGTGGCCCCTACTTGAGCCCATGACAGTTCCTCTTCAGTGATTGGCTGTCCTTTTCACTGCCCCCTCTCCCCCAGCTTCTGGCCCTATCACTTTTCCCCTTTCCCCAGCTACGGCACCTATCACTGTCCCCTGTTCCCCAGCTATGGCCCCTATCACCGAGGCCCCCACTTGATGTCCTTGAGCCCGTGAAAGTTCCTCTTCAGTGATTGATTGTCAGCCCACTCCGAGTCCAGATGAGCGTCCTCTGCATCCTTTTCAAGTTTCTGGAACAAAACAACACAAGTCAGCCTCGCTTTGAGAAACTGGGCTTAAACCTTTCCCACTTATAAGTGAAAATGGCTATCTGAAAACAGCATAAAACTAGAACAGCCTGCGAGAAAATTGAAGTCTGCTAAGGTTTTATGCTGTTTGCTGCTCATCAGTATCTAAGGGTTGGAAATGAAACCTGTAAAACATGGATCAAGTAAGGAAGGACTTTAATTGGATGAAACATTCTAAGGTGCAACTAACTTTCTACAAATGCGTCAAAATATTATTTAAGTGGTATAGGGTTAATGCAAGTGCTTAAAGTGTTGTTCTAGATTAGCCTGTGAAGCATGCACAGGCTAATCAGAGGATGACACTTTCCCCTTTAATGGTATTTTTCTTTAAAAGGCAGCATCTTCTAAGCGAAAATCCCGTTTTGGTTGAAAGTGTCTTCCGTTATTTGCATCTGAACATGCTAATCTGAGATGACGCTATGCATATGCATTAAACTTGATTTTCCCAAAGAGCTGCTTACATGAAGTGAAATTATAAGAAAATGAAACAAGAAGAAGCTGCAAATATATGTAAAACAGCTATTTATCAATTACATTTTTTTTGTATTTTATACTGTTACAGAATTGATATTGGATTTAATTGATTGTAAGACAGTATATTGTGTATTACCTTGAAGTCCTCCTGTTTCTTGTAGTAGTAGGCCATCATCTGCTTCTGTTCTTGCTCGCTGACCACCGGCTCTCTAGAGGGACACCCCTGACCTTTCTACAAGGGAGAAAAAACAGTCTAAAAGGGAATACAATCTAGTCTGCTAGGGGAGACACACCAGTCTACTAAAAGAGACATTCCAGTCTACTAGGGGAGACAACCCAGTCTATTAGGGGAGACATTCCAGTATACTAGGAGAGACAACCCAGTCTACAAGGGGAGACAACCCAGTCTACTTGGGAAGACAACCAAGTGTCATTGGAAAGACAATTAGACAATCACTTTTAAAAGGGGAGGCTATCCTGAGCTTAAAGGGCAAAAAATCTTGTATCATTGGAATAGAGACAATTTAATGTACTTAGGAATTACTAAGGATAGAAAATTAGGTGTCAAATAGGAGAAAAATCCTGAGCTATAAGAGAGACAATCAAGTTTATCAGAGGAGACAGTAGGACAAGAGAGATACTTAAGTGTAACAGATAGAGAAACAATCAAGTGTGGACATTAGTTTCTGGTGAAGACAATATGAGCAATTATTTATTAATTACTAAACGCGTTAATACTTATAAAACTGATAATAGTATGAATCAAATGATGATTTTTTTAATCAAAGAGAGGACAGTAAAAAATAAATTATATGTTCTGACACATCTTGGACATCAAAATGTTTTGAACAGATTCCCTGTAGTTATATTGACAAGATTTATGTTGTTTAAACCACTGCAAACATTGACTGAACCAACACAAACATATTATATTCATTTATAGAAAGACTATGTGCATACCTTCTGTAGTTTCACAATAACCTTGGTTTTCTCGTTTTTCCCAACACTGTCTTTGAGCAGTTTGCCACGAAGCATTTCCTTGGCAGAAAACCATAGTGCTGCATTCGGCTCCTCTATCACTTCTGTGGATGCCTGGAAGAACAAGGGCTGTTTGTAAAACATGCATGCCCCCCATATGGGCTCTCCGTTGTAGTGATAGCCATTGTGTGAATATGTTTTTTGTCACTGTGACCTTGACCTTTGACCTAGTGACCTCAAAATTGATAGGGGTCATCTGCGAGTCATGATCAATGTACCTATGAAGTTTCATGATCCTAGGCATAAGTGTTCTTGAGTTATCATCCGGAAACCATTTTACTATTTCTGGTCACCATGACCTTGACCTTTGACCTAGTGACCTCAAAATCAATAGGGGTCATCTGCAAGTCATGATCAATGTACCTATGAAGTTTCATGATCGTAGCCATTAGCGTTCTTGAGTTATCATCTGGAAACCATTTTACTATTTCAGGTCACCGTGACCTTGACCTTTGATATAGTGACCTGAAAATCAATAGGGGTCAACTGCGAGTCATGATCAATCTACCGATCAAGTTTCATGATCCTAGGCATAAGCGTTCTTGAGTTATCATCCGGAAACCATTTTACTATTTCGGGTCACCGTGACCTTGATCTTTGATATAGTGACCTGAAAATCAATAGGGGTCATCTGCAAGTCATGATCAATGTACCTATGAAGTTTCATGATCCTAGGCATAAGCGTTCTTGAGTTATCATCCGGAAACCATTTTACTATTTCGGCTCACCATGACCTTGACCTTTGACCTAGTGACCTGAAAATCAATAGGGGTCATCTGCCAGCCATTATCAATCTACCTACGAAGTGTCATGATCCTAGGCATAAGCGTTCTTGAGTTATCATTCGGAAACCATTTTACAATTTCGGGTCACTGTGACCTTGACCTTTGACCTAGTGACCTGAAAATCAATAGGGGTCATCTGCGAGTCATGATCAATCTACCTATCAAGTTTCATGATCCTAGGCCTAAGCGTTCTTGAGTTATCATCCGGAAACCATTTTACTATTTCCGGTCACTGTGACCTTGACCTTTGACCTAGTGACCTGAAAATCGATAGGGGTCATCTGCGAGTCATGATCAATCTACCTATCAAGTTTCATGATCTTAGGCATAAGAGTTCTTGAGCCTATTATGAGCTATAATGAATGATTTCAATGGCATAAATAAATTAATATCATGCAATTTATTATTGATCTACTGTTGCAATCTTATTAACAGATTGATTGCATGGAATTGTTTCAATCTTTAGAAAGATAGTTTTCCCGCCTGACTACAAACTTTTGAAATTGAACTGCCTGGCCAAAATCAACTTATCCCGGCCAAACAGACAACCTCTTATTTCTATCCCTGTATTGTCTAATAGACATCTATGAGAGCTGTAGACCAATGAAGTACACTACGGGTAGAATGTGGCATATGAGATCACCCAGCCTTGAGACTGCTTTGATGACGGATATCCATCATTTCTATGGTATGAAACCTTGTATAGGTGCATCACAAAAACAAACACAGGATAGGCTATATAAGCTTTTTGTCTTTGCGAAAGTTCAACGGAACCAATGAAAAGCATTGGACAAAAATCACAGCTACGATGCTTAGTGTCTCACCTGTGTGCCAGTAAGGTCCTCATTATTTTCAAACTCCATCTTGATGTTCTCATGAGGGGGGAGCCCCATGGGGTACACTATGGTCACAGCCCCCCTCAGGATGTCCAGGGCCTCTTGCAAAGTCTTCTGGGTCACCAGCTCATTGGCTTGAACTTTCTTCTGAAAATGGCAGTGTTTTGTACTGGTAAGAAATCTGAATCATTAAAGTTATGGGATACAAAATTTATTAATGAAGATTAAATATCTGAGCATATTGGTCCTGTTTTGTGTTATTTTAGTAACACTTGACATATAAATAGTTATGGCTACTAAAAAGTTTGAAATTAAGCCTGTTGAAGCCTATTTTACTTTTTGTTAATTAAAACAACTACTTGTGTCTGAACGGTTTATTTTGGGCTCCTTTTTATTTAATCGTAAAAATCTGAAACATTATTTAAGTTAAAACAACAACAATTTAAAAGCCCATAAACCCTCAAAATCAAGGAATATTTCATACAATATTTAAAAAAAATAAAGTTCACACATAAAAAATTAATTATCCTTATATCAACAGCCAAAATTTCAATGCTCGATGTGGTCTGGTAACATAGATTTAACAAGATACAAAATGCTCTTTTTTGTTTTTTGCAGAACAACATATTAAACACATTTTCATGTACCAAGTTAGTTTTCTGGAATTAGTTAGTGTAAGATTCTATAAGCATGTAAGCTTTTATGTAAAAGACATTTAAAAAACTTGTCATATTAAATTATAAAATTCCCTTGTGCAAATGACAACTGTGATGCTAGAAAGTAAGATCTCTTAAAGATACCGTCAACCACGACGACGAAGAAAAGAAAAGTTGTAAAATACCGTATTTGCTTACAATTATTAGTTTATTGATTAAAATATCCCGACTGGTATATTACATTACTTGAAAAAAGTTCATATTTTCAGTATATTCGGTAATAAAATTTCGCGATGTGAAATCGAAAGTACATAATGAAAATAGGTGACATAACAATATACACACTGTAAATAACACAAGTAGATTGATCATTTTAAATATAAAATATATATAATTCACTACACATGCACAATTTGCATTCCTGGGTTTACCACGTGATGATGATGACCTGGTACAGGTACCCAGTAAAATTTATTACCGAATATAATGAAACAAGGGACAAAATTGTCACAAAACCAGGTTTTCATTGTGAAAAAAAATCTGATTAAGGGAGACGACTCAAACTGAACTTTTGAAATGAACAAACAAAATTAACCCCCTTTGTAAGTTTGTTTCAAAATAAATCTATTTTAAGTTGTGGTGACCTTGACATTGGAGATATTGACGTGATTCTTTCGTGCGACACACCGTCCCATGATGGTGAACAAATGTGCCAAATAATTGTAAAATCTCACAATGAATGACATAGTTATGGCCCAGACAAGCTCATTTATTGCCAATTTTGACCTTTGAACTCAAAGTGTGACCTTGACCTTGGAGATATCGACGTAATTATTTCGCGCAACACACCGTCCAATGATGGTGAACAAATGTGCCAAATGATTTTAAAATATGACAATGAACGACATAGTTATGGCCCGGACAAGCTTGTTCCGCCCGCCCGCCAGTCAGCCAGCCAGCCCGCCCGCATTCGCCAATCTAATAACCAGTTTTTTCCTTTGGAAAACCTGGTTAAATATGAAAACTTAACAACTTTTTTCAAGTTATGTAATATACCAGTTGTGATATTTTAATCAATATAAACTAATAATTGTAAAAAAATACGGTATTTTACAACTTTTCTTTTCTTCGTCGTCGTGATTGATGGTACCTTTAACAAACACAGGACTTACTTTAGAAACCATGTCTTGTGCTTCCTTACAAGTTTTTGTCAACACTTCTGCCATCTTCTCTGTTGGAGCTAGAATATACAGATTAACACACATGATCATACAAGCCAATTACGTGCCTGATATACATTTAATATCTGTAAGGAAATATGTGTGTACATTTCTTTATGACAAAGACCGATCCTGCAAAACATGTCATAAAGACAAATCTGAAAAAGCATTACTGTACTGGAAAATAATTTTGAACAATTGCAAGTGTGTCTGACGTATTGATCAAATGTCTGACAATTTATTAACCTGATATGGCAAGGTGTTAGGCATTTTAGATGGTATGATGGTTTGAAAACATTTGTAAAATTTAATTCTTAAAAACAAACCTTATTTGTTCAGAAATTTATGTTACAACTTTTGTGTGATTTTTGTGAAATGAACACAATTAACTCAAATTTAGGACCATAATTCAAATAATGTTAAAGTTTTGTAACCATGCCTGTTCCTCCTGCCAATCTTGTCCTCATTAAGTATGACTCCGCCCTGTGGAGTACATTTCTCCACCCACTCATCCTTACCTTGCCCATTCCTCCTGCCAATCTTGTCCTCATTAAGTCTGACTCCGCCCTGTGGAGTACATTTCTCCGCCCACTCATCCTTCAGTTTGAGTTCTACAACCTGCTCGTCAGTGAGGCCCTGCATGTTTGGGGGTAGTGTGATCCCATGAGCAGCTAGGTCTTCTATCTCTGTTCATGCGAAAACACCATTGAGAGTTTCAGTCTTGTTTATTGTTTGAATTTATCACCATGTCAACAGTATTTTAGTCACATCGCATAGGTCAATTAAGATTCTCACGCTGTTCCAGGGTACACATACATATGTCAGTTATTGAAAACTGGTCCACTTGAATCAGAGGTAGGGGAAGAATGGCATTATAAATAATTGCATGACTTAATTTTCACACACATTCTTTGGGCAGACCGGGCATTGAATCCCCAATCTCAAAATGTGTAGTCCAGCAATGTACCAACTGAGCTCAAGACATGTTAATCAGATCTTAAGTTAACAAGAAACCGTCGGAGACGGCTGATGATTTCCAAAGTTTTTTTTTGTCACAATATTAATAGGTTATTAGACGTTTCACTGTACAATACGGAGATATATTTGGACGAGCACACAGTTTGACGTCATATTGGACGAGCCGTTAGGCGAGTCCAATATGACTTCAAACTGTGTGCGAGTCCAAATATATCATTTATTCTACAGTTTAAGCGTCTAATAAGCTTTTTATTCTATATCCCTTTCTTCAGCTCTTTGTTTCATTTTAATTTTGATTTTAAAATGCTTTAATTGCATCTATGCTATTTTCAAGACAAGCGCCCGTGTGAGTCGATTATAGTACATTCGGATACTATTTCTCAGTGAATGGCTTTTATCGTTATAAAACAATTGCTTAGTCCACTTGTACTCAACTGTCCAATATGGAAAAAATACAGACTTTTTGGATCCAATACCGGAATATATTGGACGGTCACGTGGCTATATATGAAGAATGCCGATTGGATGAATTTATTGGATATAGAATAATGCACTTTATATTCAGATAAAAGGAAACGTCTTGAGGGGCATAACTTTGGACAAAATAATACGATGGATGGTTTAGCAACTTAAAAATTTCAAAGGGCCATAACTCTCTAAATAAATCATCTTACCAGAACCCGCAAATAACATGCGCATCTCCTCAAGGTAGTGAATCTTCCCATAAAGCTTATTTTGAATTCCAGTCAGTAGTTGGGGAGAAATAGCCCGGACAAGAATTGCACTCTATGTACAATGGACAATTTCAAAGGGCCATAACTCTGTGAAAAATCATCCGACGAGAACCGGCTGATAATATGCACATCTCCTCTTGGTAGTGAAGCTTCCCATTAAGTTTCATTGAATTCCGGTCATTAGTTGCTGAGAAATAGCCCAGACAAGAATTGCACTGTATGTACAGTTAATGGAAAAATTCAAAGGGCCATAACTCTGTGAAAAGTCATCCGACCAGAACCGGCTGATAATATGCACATCTCCTCTTGGTAGTGAAGCTTCCCATAAAGTTTAATTGAATTACGGTCATTAATTGCTGAGAAATAGCCCGGACAAAATATGTGCACGGATGGACGGACACACGCACGGACAGACAAAGCGGAGACTATATGCTTCCCCCCAAAAATTTTTGAGAGCATAATAAAAGATTACTTTATCTGATATCAAATGACTAAGGCTACATCCATCATTAAAAAATCTTGATTAGGATAAATCTAGTTGCAATTTCAATAGTCACTCTTGAAATATGACAAACCTCATATACAATTATTAGTGATGTAATTTAATTCTATTTCAGCAGTTAATTAATCTTCAAATGAAATGAGTCAGTAGACTATGATAGGAGAATTTTGTTGGTAGATTTCAAGATATGGTACCTGCACAAAGTCTGTGCACTTTCAGTCTTCCATTGTAGATAGCGCAGACATCTGCTATCACCTCATCCACTGGCGTCTCCACAGTTGTCTCATACAAAAACTGGGCTTCATCACCCTTCTTAATAACAAGTCTCACCATGATGTTTGTCTAAAAAAAGAAAAACCTTATGTTGATCTAAACATTAAAAACACATTATAATGTTTACAAAATAGATTTATATCTTATGCAACTGTTTAAGTATTAAAGAGTTCATATTGACTAACCAGTATATTTAATGACTTTTGACAGAAAGTGCAAGAGTATGGATTTGAATCCTGTGCTGTGTATTTTCCACTTATATATGTATAATGCTACATAAATGCAAGGCCAAATAAACTGTATGCTGGTATTTTAAAACTTAAACATGTATTACCAACTAAGTTTCATAAATAAAAACTGTCAAGCCAGTTTGGTTTACTTTTGATCACAACCTAGGTATTTTCAACAAACACTCTTACAGATGTTTGCCGTACACAGCTAAAAACAGATTACGGTTATACAGTTTTCAGACACTAAGTTTTCGGACACCCTCTTTTTTCGCAAAAATAAGTATTTATCGTGACTCTTATTTTTTTAAGTACGGGTTTTCGTCCTTTATTTTCTGACAGTATATTTTACCACGCTTTTCTACAGACTTTGGCCCTGTTTTTGCTTATCTTGTGACACTTCAATGATGGATTTTTACAACCAGATTAAGGTAAAAAATCTGGCAGATGTATCCTGAGGGTAATCGACCATAAGATTCGCGTAATTGGGTAAATAACCATGTATACCGGTAGAAAGTAATGGATTCACCCAACAGCATTTGAAACAGTATCATCCCATTGAGGACGTAGAATGCTTTTTTTGTTTACTTTTTTGTTCGATATCATTTCAGGCAAGAGTTAGCAATGCTGTGAAGTTTTATTTATTATTTTAAGCAGAACAAGAAGAATTAATCACAAGAAACTTATTTAACATTGATAAATTGCATTTATTTCAATATAATTATAATTTTCGGACACCTTCATTAGTTCATTGTTATCTCTTAATTTTTGGACACCTGAATTTTTTAAATATTTTTCGTATTTAAATTTTCGAACATGAAAGAAAAAAATATTTTTAAGTGTCCGAAACTTAAAGTAATTACGGCAGTTGCACTATTCAATTTAAATATATCATTTTTGTAACACAATTTGAATTGAAATTATCAATCGTTTTTTACATAACTGAGTAATGTTACAACAAAATATGCATGCTTACAATACATTTATATTGCTCGAAAACAATCAGAGCTGCATGGAGGACAGAAGAATGAATCACCCTTAGTACCATAAAACATGGGTTGTGCAAAAATGCCAAAAGCATGTATTCATTGAACCTGTCACACACACACAAAATGTGTAGCTATTGTAACTTTTTGTGGGTAGAACTTTCTCCATGTGTTTTAAAGTATGTTCTGTAAATTGTTCATGTAATTTTATTGGACAAAATATATATTTCCAAATCAAGGTAGATGTTAAATAAATGTTAACTGTTTTACTCCGTTCATTCTCTCCAGTAGTGCTCAATTATAAATATCCTAAAATGTACCATGCCAATGTAGACTGTACCTGAGCTTATTCCCGCCCGAAATTCAATGTTGTAAAACACACCATGGAAATTGGAATACAAAACAAAATTATTCTTGAACAAAACCTGCACAAAAAATAGTTTTTAGTAAGAATATCGATAATATAGAGGCCATTTTACAAAATATTGACATAGATATGAACATAACTTATTTGAAAAAAAAAGCCGACAACGAACAATTAAGTGTTAGAATTACCGGGCACATATTAGTATATTTTTGTTTGCAAGGTAAATTAAAGTTTACTTAAGAGTACTCAAGGTACATTTATCCCTTAATCTCATAGTATCGGCCCTCCTCATAGTAGTGACTTTATAGAAAAAAAACTCAAGAAGTGCTGGAAAGTAAATGTTTTTCATTTTTTAGAAGTTTTAATTTATTTGATGGTTATCCATGACTATTAAAATGATCATTCGAATTCAGTGTTCTCCAGAAGCACTGGCAGCCAGCAATTTCACCGGTTACTAACAATCTTGGTGCCTGCTACTTTTACCAAAAATATCAATATAAAACAGCCCAAAAAACGCCTGTTTTAGTTCTTAATAGCTGGATAGTTTGAAATATAACTGGCTACTCAAATGTTTATGGAGAACACTGCTAATGATTTCTGGTGTTCATTGGAAAGTAAGTCATGTTATTCTAGGGTGATGCTTTGATTTGACACAATTATGTTAGTTTGTTTATGGATTAATAGTAGCTTTATTAAATGTTTTATATGCTGCTTATTTATGAATAAAATGTAAAAATATTTTAAGAACAACATGAGCAAGAGTTTTGTTTTTCCATTAAGATACTTTTTACAAGCACATGTACATAGTAACAAACGTTAGAAACCAATCAGAAGGGCCAATGTGATGAGAACAATTGTACATGAAGCAGATTACTACATGGAGCTAAGTCTAGTCAGTATTTTGTCAAAACAATTAAGATTTAAATGCAGTTTTCGTTGTTATGTCCAAGAATACACATTTAACTATAGATTGACAAATAAAACATATATTTGCATGTTTTTGTATTTGTTTACTTCAAAATGTCATATGTATTCATTAAAAGGGCCGATACTACGGATGGACATGCTAAGTAATACCCAAGCCGAAAATGACCAACTGAGCTCCAGAATTCCTTCATTAACTAATATTTGTAATTGTAATTTCGTTCAGTCAGTACTCATCACTTTAACAGGTCTAATCAGTACTAAAATACTGTTCGCTCAAGTTAATGTCAGCCATAACTCAATATTAAACTATGTAAATTTATTAATATTTTTATTTTTGTTGAAAAAAAATGTGTTTAAACATGTGTCTCCCTGTATGCCTCTCAAAACCTTAACCTGCTTAACTTTAAACAAAATCTAAACTGTACAAAGTTTTTTTTACCTATACTAGCCGTTATTTTCAACCAAAGAAAGGTTTCTGATGAGCTATAGCAACCGATTCTCCAGAAAATTCTTGGGCAAGTGACAACAGATTCAACCGGATGTTTATGCCAGGTAACAGTTGGGTAAAACCAATCCTCAATCGGGACAAAACGAGGTTAAGACATAACGGTAACATTATTTTATCATATTTTCACCGCGACATTGACGGTATAACTCCTTATGGAATATACTAGCCTGTCTCCAACACTGTGGGATATACCTGTCGCGTGCACGGAGTACTTTTTATTCAACCACTGAATGGTTTTTCGAAAGAAATCTCTAGAGTCGAGAAAACTTTGGCTTTAAAATTATGTGTACAACCTTTAGATCTAGTCGCGGGACAGAATTTTTCGTCATCCGTATAATGAATCAGTTGCTTGATTGCGTCATAAAATGACAAACTTATTGCGTCATTTGTGTGATGTCATCTTTAGGTGTACACGAAACAATTTTATCACATTTTCACCGCGACATTGACGGTATATCACGTTGTGGAATATACTTGCTTGTATTCAACACTGTGGAATATACCTGTCGAACGTGCACGGACTACTTTTTAAATGACGTCATGCGATATGCGCTAAAATTAGGTCGATATTGCTTGGTTCATTGATCGAATTTTAAGGTCACCCATTAGAAGAAAATGTGCATATTTTGCAGAAAAATATATATATGACATATTCGCCAAAAGAAATGTTGAAATAAAATATAAAATTACACGATTTTTGTTTTGTTATTTTTTATTTATATTTACTTTGCCACTGAATGATTTTTCATAAGAAACAAAGTCGACAAAACTTAAACTTTAAAATTATACGACCTTCAACCTTTAAATCTAGTCATATGACATAATTTTTCGCCATCCGTATAATGAATCAGCTGATTGGTGGCGTCATAAAATGACATACTTATTGCGTCATTTTCCACATTTTTTTGACGATTTATTATACACGCGACTTATTTCACATGTTTTCTACATGTACTGTATATCGACATATCTGAATTGTCAATTGATCACATTTTCCTTATTTCGTGTAATGTGCATTGTTTATAACCAAAGCATATACTTTTGACATTTAACTTAAATATTAAGAATGTACAACAAGCCATACACATATCGCACAGTTCATGAATAATCTGCTATGTTTGCTTTCCTATTTAATTCACGTTAGGTATAGAGCTGTGTAAAGTATAAGATGGTAAAAATAGCACCACACTGGAATTGGGAACGTCCCATTTTGTACACGGGTATTTTCTACTCATTTATCTGTTGTGTACTGGAATGTTTTCCATTCTTTGTGTATTTATATATTAAATTATTTTCTCGTACAATAAGGGCATTTACCATAGATAAATAAAACATTGTGCAAGTTTAAACATAATTATGTTTGTATGCAGAAATCTGCAAATGCAACCGAGTTTACCAACGGCTATTATTAGATAAACTGCTCCGGTTCATTTGAACAGCAGTAATGTAGAGTACATGACGTAGCGTGTGACGAAGAAGAAAGTTTATCTTCTTCTTCTTCTTCTTCTTCTTCAAAGTCTTGACGATCCTAGTGGATCAACCGAGTTGTAGCACCCGTCAGGCTTTTTAGTTATCAGTAAATTCCCAGCACTATTCCCAGAACAAACACTCTTTGAAATTGTATTAAGCGGACGCGCGGATGCAGCACCTTTCGACAACTCAAAAATTTTAAAGCGTTTCGTATGCAATGTAAAAAATAGACGCCGACATTGAAAATCAATTTTGTGAAGTCTCTGGCATTCTACTTTGGAAAGTTTGTGCTTTTTGTAAAGAACAGTACAATCAATGAGAGCAGTTACTTTCTGATCTTGTGTGTACGATTGCCACAGACATGGGAAGGATTTTTCGATCTCACTTTCTATGTCACGGAGGATAGGATCTCGTACCGCAGACAAGCCCGAACATTCAAGGACCATGTGTTGAAGTGTCTCAGGAGACTTGTAGCACACTCTGCATGTGTCATCTACCTTGTTTTTACTAAAGGATGCCCGGTCACTCTGCAAAATGTACTTGCCACACATAAACTTGAGTTTGAGTAATTGCCGGTTCGCATCGTATGTAGAGACCGCCTGTTGTTGTAGAAGAGGGTGTGGTTTTCTTGGCTTAACCATGTTCATGTTAAGATTTTGCAAAGTTTTCATTGTTTTTGATTCAGCAATTGTCTGTTGTAACCATATATTATCTATTGTCCTGTTAACTGTTCTCTTCCAGTGTTCCTTCTCTGTTGGAGACTCGAGCAAATCTTCTGGATCGCCAAGTTCATATAGCCAGAATAACTTACGGATGTCTACAAACCAACTAGCGCTCTTGTTGCTCTTTATAGTCAACTGTCTAACAGCTATACGACGTTCAACTGCACTTTCACTTTGTAGACACACATTGTTATACATGATTAAAGCTCTCTTGTGTATTTGGATTTTTACTTGAAGGAGACCACTTATTGAGTAGATTGCAATGTCAGGTGTACTACTAGGTAACACAAGTAGTTGCTTTAGTATTCGTTTTTGAAAAATTTCGAGCTTATCAATTTGTGTCTTTTTAGGTAAAATAATTTCTAGTCCATATAACAGAATGGGAATGATGTGCATTTTCAAAATATGTAGAATTGATGGGACGTCCAAACCACCAGCACCATAGAAACCTGACGACATAAAGCTATATACTGTTCTTCGTGCTTTTTGAATATTGTTATCAACATTTTGTTCCGCTGTAGAGCTGATAGTGTGAGAACGTTTCAAACCTAGATGAGTACAAATATCAGCGTTTGTAATTTTATTTCCATATATTTCAAAATCTTCTTCAACTATTTCTTTTCTAGAACTTGTAACCACTTTGAGAGCCTCCGTCTTTTTAGGCTGTAAAATATATCTTTCGTAGTTGGCAAATGTTTCGGCCATGCTTATAAGAACTGATGTTTCTCCTGGTTTTTCAGAATTCAATGTAACATCATCTGCACATGCACTAGCGTTGCACCTAACATCACCTATAACACATCCTTCTTCCGCCATCTCTAAACGTTTCAGCAGAGGGTTTATGTAAATTTTGTATAGGTCAGTACTGGTGATCCCTCCTTGTCTCACACCCTGTAGAACCTCAAAGGGGTCTGATCTTGAATTTGCCCATTTCACAACACTAGTCGACTGCATATGAATACTTTTAACAATTGTCCAATGTCTATCATTAACGCCAGAGTGGTATAACCTGCGTAGTAGGTGATGATGATCCACAACATCGAAAGCGGCTTTTGCGTCAAGGAAAACAAGGTCAATGTCCTCTCCCTTATCTTTATACTCGCGGGCAACCTCTTCAACTATCAACGCTGCGTGAAGTGGTGAGGTTTTGGCAGTGAACCCCCGTTGGAAAGCACTCTGGTCTTTTTCAAGAGTTGGAACGAGTCGTATTTTCAGAACCATTTCAAGAATCTTTTCTATGACAGGTAGCACATTAATTCCTCGGAAGTTACAAGCGTCTTTCCTGGAACCCTTATTTTTGTATATCGGTGTTAAAATACCAATTTTCATACACTCAGGCACATATCCAGATAACATGATAGAATTCAAAAGTTTTAAAATCACATTTTGTAGAATAGGGCCACCATTTATTACACATTCAATAGATAACCCATGGTAGTCAGGTGCTTTCCCGCGGTTTATTCCCCGTATTGCCCTTTGAAGTTCCTCAGGAGTAATTGGCTGTACTTCTGTTTCAAAAACCATATCACTGATGTAGTTACACTCTTTGATTACTGTTTTGTGATATTCATTGTCAAAATTTGGGTTTTCTGAATGTTTCGCTAGCGCTTTGAAATGCTTCTTGAAACCATCAGCTACCTTGTCGACTCCTGTGAAAGATTCACCATCTACATTTAAGTATTCAATGAAACAATTCTTGTTCTTTCTATTTTTATTGATAAGTTTATGAAATGTCTTAGGATCTTGGGCTCTAGAGTTCAAAATTTTGTCACGGTCTTGCATTGTTCTTCTGGCTTGCTCACAGCGGATTGAACTACGAAAGAGTCTCTTTGTGGTTTTGACGTTAGAGAGTAACTGACTATTTGGATCTTGCGGTTTGCCTTCGGTAGCCCATTTCTTATACGCTTCACGCTTGTCTCGAAGAGCGATTCCAATGTCTTGCGTCCAGACTTTTAGTTTAGGGTTGGAGTTCATATGTTTTATTTCAGTTGAATGCAGATTCATAGTGTCTTTCATAACAGACATAATGTTCTGAGCAAAAACTTCGATATTCTGATTTTCTTTAAGTTCATTTGGTTTAAGCATTAATAAACCTTTTCTCATGTCTTCTGCAAATGATTCCTGATTGATTTTGTCCCATGTAACTTTAAACTTTTTTACAGATTTTTGAACTTTGTTTTTCAAAAGAATTAGTTTATTAACTTTAACTGATATTTGAACTGGGTGGTGATCAGATACATTAGAGTCGAGTTGGTTCAACACAATTTTTCCCATGGACTTACTGTTTGCATTTCTGAGTTTCACAAGAAAGTAATCTAGTTCACTTACTTCCCTGCCAAGAGAGTTTATGAAAGTTTTTCCACTGCAGACATATTTTAAATTCAGTTCGTCTATCATATGTTTGATGTAAACTGTTCGTTTTAGAACTGGACCGTTCACCGACAGATCAACGTTCATGTCACCTCCTATAATGATGTCATGCGAGTTTTGATATTGTAGAATTATTTCTCTTAAGATGTCAACACATTCTAGAAATTCTGTTTCAGTTTCAAGTCCACCTGTCGTTGGGAGATATGCAGCTACTATCAGATATTTTGTATGTTCTAATGCTAGCTCCAAACACTGGAGTCTCTCATTTCCGTCGGGTAGCTCTGTTATGAGGTGATTAATTTCTTTCCTCCATAACACTGCTACGCCAGCGTGGCCCCTGTTACGTTGTCCAGGAGGTACTGGATTGTAGAGATCACTGCATTTTCCTGCTGAGCAGATATTACTTCCTATTTCATTCAAGAGATAAAGTTCATATTGATAAAGCCATGTTTCAGATAACAATACGAGTTGAGCAGTTTTAAATAGTTCATTGATGCATGTAACACTAGTTTTAACATTCTTGCAGTTGTATGCGACCATATTTATAGTGTCTGAGTTAGTTTCTTTGTTTTGTGCTATCTTCTTTGGTTGAAATCCTGGCGCTCGGCTAAAAAATGATTCTTGTCTATTGATTGCCCTTTTGTTAGGTTAATCGTTTGGGTTATCAGTATTAGATGGTTCGATAGTTTCAATATCAGGGTCAGTGTTACTAGATTTAAGCTTTAAGTCCTGTTGAATAACTTTATCGACTTTTACAGTTCTTGTTTGTGGTTCAGTTATTATATTGCAGTAGTTGCTAATGTTATGCTAAACTGTCTTGGACAGTGTTAGACTTGAATTACTCTTGTTACTGTTTGTGTTATACTGAGTGTTGCTTGGAGGTTTGTACGAACGAGACTTTAGTATAGGTCGTCCCTGCATCACAGCGTAGAGCTGGTTCCTTGGAAATGCCACGAATCCTTCAGGGAGAATAACGTCACCTTCAACCTTCGTCACACTGCCTGTTGACTGAGGCACACCAGTATGAGTTCGCCCATCTCTTTGATTTGTAGTGTTAGCATTTTTCATAACATTGGAGTATACTGTATTTTCATTCAATTTTAGGTTTGGAATAGTTTCTTGAGCAGTCTGCTGTTTCTCAATGCTTGTGGTAGTTGGTTGTGTTTGTGTAATAGATTTATTAGCGGTGTTACTTGATGCAAGCCATTGTGAACCAAAGCTTTCCAATTCTTGACTCACTTTTTTTAGAACTAGACTTGTCACTTGACTGTGAATTGAAGCTGCAAGCTCATTGTTTTCGGATGTACCATTCGACTGTGTTGGGTGGTTCGAATATTTAGCAGTTTTCTCAAGGGATTCAACTTTGTTTTCCAAGAACTCAATTTTATTCAATAGAGTTTTAATTGTCCTTACTTGTTCTTCACATTTAGCTTCATGTTTTTTAATATATATGTCAGTTTTTGGCTTATGCTTGTATGCTTCTGATAGTTCTTTATCTTTTAACTTTAAATCATTTTGCAATTTCCTTATCTCTTTGTCTTTTTCATTCAAACCTTTTAGTAGAGCTCGTTTTTAGATGGGCGCTTTAGCGCCCGTCTAAAGTGCTTAGTGTGAAATTCAGGTCGATACGGCCTAGGTATGATTAACCCAATACCCGTTGCGTATCCGCGCAAGAAAGAGTTGTATAATTTATGCAAAAGGTTTGAGTTCTTCAATTATGTGTATTCACAAATGGAAACATTATATTAATATCGTGTTACATTCAATATTTTTGGTGTTTTATAGAAAAGAATCAATAAACAATGATCGTATTGTACGTGTCGCGGAGGAGATTGTTTATAAATAATTAAAATAGTTCACTTTCTGCTGCGTGTGCGTGACGTAGTATTTTCGCTCAGCTCATTCATAAATCTGAGGCTGGCGATAAACAAAGGGGAGTCCGTGTGAGAATAACGCAGTAGTATAAGGTTACGCTTGTTTATATTCACAGGTCTCAATTAATAATACGTTGACCACGAGTTCAACAATTATTACTGGGATACGATAGACAACATACAACAATGTTTCATTATCGCTGAAATTGTTAAAAAACATTTAAATATAACAATAATATTCTCTAAAAAATGTAGTCTTGCTGTTTTGAAATAAGGTTTGGAATAATGTTTTCTAAATAACTTAATTCAAAACAAAAGTTTAATTATAGTGTTTTTTACTTGTTAGTCGCATATTTACCGCATTATAATGTGTGTTATAATAGGCAAACCATACATTAGTAAAATTCAATCTGCCTTCGCACATAGAAGGAATTGGTCAATTAGGTGCTGAGTTTCCTTTGCTTACTTCAGTTAGAGGTCAATTATTTACGTAAAAGCAATCACAAGGCTCCGACTTCAAAGGATTTGCGGAGCGTTCTTACATAATAAAAGTCGTAGTCGCATGGTATTTGCGTTTTGCGTCCTATTTGGTCACGTGGTTCTTTTTCCCGGTTGTTTTGGCATTCATGATATGAGGCTATTAATAGATGCGCCTGTCGATAAACAAAGGAAAGTTTACGGGTTATAACAACGCAATAGGTTACGCTCTCGCATACAACTCAATGACGTAGTGCAGGTCGTAAATTGAGAGATTCGGGAAAAAGTTGACGCTTATTTATATTCTCAATTAATAAAACGTTGAACATAAGTTCAACAATAACTTCAGCGATACGATAGACAAAAAAAAGTTTCATTATTTCTAAACCCGAATATAACAAACAATTTATAATAATAATACGAATGCAATAGTAGAAGGTTAGTAGAAGGTTAAGCTTGTTTATATTCACAGTTCTCAATACATAGACAGTTGGATATGAGTTCATCAATTACTACAGGCATACTATAGGCAACCTCGAAAATGCTTTTTAATCGCTAAAACCGAAAACAACTTAATATATTATATTAAATATATTTATAACAATAAATGTCTTTTAAAAATGTAGTCGGCGTATACGCTGACTTTGAAATAAAATTAGCAATTTACTTTTCTACATAATTAAATACAATTAAACAAAAGTTAAACTATTGTGTTGTGTTTTTCACTTGTAAGCTGCATATTCACCGCATGAAATGTGTGTTAGCATTGTCAAACCACACATTAGTGTGAGTAAATAAAATATATACTACGGTAGAGCACTTCATATGTGTCCTCATATGCCTTGTTATGAGTATCTTTCTTCACTATCGAAATATATCGTATGTTTATATTTTATTTAAACGCAGTTTTCTTTCGACACATTTAAATCACACGTCAATAGCGCCGTCATGCGAAAATGGGTCTTATGCGTTTCGGCAAGCGTTTGTTAAACCCAACATGTGCTTTTGCGCAGTCAGGCCATAGGCGATGCTGTTCGCTTTAAAATCACTCAATATGTTATGTTTCTCCTTACCAGAAGGAGAGATAGCTGAGTGGGCTATTTATATGATGGGCGCATATGGAATAAGACCCATTTTCGCATGACGAGGGTCATTACAAATCTCATTGCGAATTGAAAATGCCACATTTAAGAACAATGCTTTTTGATACAAAATTGAATTGAAAATAGCAAACTTGTTAATAATGGCAGCCTATCCACACATTAAGGAATGATTTCCAGACGTGCTGACCAAGTACGGCAAACATTGTGGTATGATTTTCTCTTGTCGTAACACTATACTATTTCGCTAATGATTGTTTTCTCATCTTGGAGGAGAAAGTGAAATTCTGCGAGATGGATTGTAACGCGTAATTGTAACAGGGCCACAATTTGTGTCGTTTGAGCATACAGTGTGTAGTCCGGAATTCCTTACACTGAACAGTGCTACATCCTTTGAATTGAGCACATACGCAGTGATGTAGCAAAAATTCAGAGGTTGTATCTCGAATCAGCTTATTAAATATTCGAAAATATTCATGCGTGTCTGTTGGCGTTATGTAAAAGTCACTAAGATGAAAACTGAAACAGCTACGCTTAAAAGCGCATTAGTGCTCTATACCTATGTTTATGTTAGCGTTGTTGACACCGTGTGAACTGCTCGGGTAATAAGTAAAGCATAAACAGCAATGTTTATATACTTTTATTCTTCCATATACAAGATACGAAGATTGTTGTATATTTTGAATTTGTATATGGTGTCAAAAATCAAAAGTTTTGTACACGGAACTTTCATTATGAATTTATATTCTTGGTGTGATAGTCATTTGATATTAGAAAAAATATTCCTTTAATATGATGGTGACTGCAAATTTTCTTTATTTTAAGTTATCATTACCATTTTCATCATACTTTCTATGCTTTCAGAACTTCCAAAAAGCATGTTGTTTTTATTTTGTCTGAGTTATTTCTATGAAATAATAAGGCTGATAAAAAGTGCACACAAAACTCGACCCGTGCGCTATGACACACACTTTATAAAGTTGAATGGCGTGTGTTCATTTCAAACTTGCGATTGATTTTCAAAAATGAATTGCGTGTTAAATTATGCAATAGCGAACATCTTCAGTGCCTTCAGCGCTTTGATTCGTCTTGGATAGCAATCACATCTGTGTCTGTACTAACCAGCTGGTTCCCCTGTAACTGCAGGTTGCTATCGACAGACTGCTCTCCTGCCAGATTTAGCTGCTGATTTTCCCCTACACATGCCAAGCAGGAAGCTGTAATATTGTCAGTGTTAAACACAACACAATCATGATGACAAATACCTTGACAAGTTTCACAGACAATTTGATCCTGTTGTATGTTCTTACAACAGATATAGCATTGTTCAGTGTAAAGAACAGGTTCAGTGTTAATCTCTTCCTCGGTAAGAATGGCAAATGCATTTGAAACGGGTATATTTGGTAGAGCAGGAATGTTTAACGTAGAACGGTTTGCCGTTATTTTTACAGGTAGAGTCCTTGTATTATCATGCTTGGCACACAATGTACATGTGTATGGAGCATCTTCAGGTTGGTTTTTAACAAGTTCAAGTTCAGTGTCGTTCAAATTCAAGCATCCATAATGTATCCAATGAGATTCATTCTTATGATTTACTGTACATTCAACACCAGTTTTTAGAGTTCTATTACACTTGAAACATTTAACCTCAGGTTCATCACTATTGGTAGGTTTACTTTCAGTACTCTTCGCCCTAGTATTCATTGTGTTTTTTGAAGAAATAGAAGTTTTTGCCTTACTTGATTGTTCAGTTGCTATTGTAGAGTTGAGCAGTGCACTCTGGATACTTTCTGCCAACAGTTGATTCACACTGTCTAGGTTTACAGGTTGTCCATTCACAGTAGCATGCCTTACAATGTTCTGTATCGCTGAAAGGTGCTGCCCTACAAACAACTGTGTATTCTGTCCATTTACCATGAATTTACTTGTAGTTGCATAAATGTTAATAGTGTAGAATTTATATTTTATGGCATATGAAACTGAACTATTTTTCTGATCGACTGTCGATTGGATAACTGTATCATCTTTGACTGATGTATCATTTTTATAGAAATACAGAGCAGCTTCCTTAAGCAGTTCGAAGGTAGCCAGATCAGCGACGATTACAACATTGCCGTTCTTAATTTCGAAGTCTAAATGTTTTGTGCGTCTAGCTGCAGATAGTTTTTTTGCTAGACTCTTATCCATTCGGAGCTGATATTCGGTTACCGTTTGTACTTGTACGGTCCGACTTCCAGAGGAGCCGTGTACTTCAGGTCCCTTACCAATCGCGAACCCTTGCTGTGCCCATCTTGTCCGTTGGACTGCCATGCCATCCATACCATTCCCAACCATTGTACCAATTAACACTCTGACCAAGTAACTCTTAATGCAAAGAGCTAGACAGATATTATAGTAAAATCAGTATAAAATGTGTACAATCGACGATTTAAAACTTAAAAAGATTGTTTGTTTAAAGTATCAACGCTCGTATGATCGATAGGTGCTGCATAAACAAACGCGCTCGTAATGCAAATGTTATTTTTATATTTATTTGTTTTCACTCGTGAAAAACAAGATGTCGGATTTTCAAATTTGTCCTTTCCAACTACAATTACACTTCTTACACAAACCGTATCTGGGTTTTACCTACACAAATGACTAAAAATCAGTCATATAAAATGTGTGTGTGACAATAAATTGTCTTAAAGTTCAGTTAAAATAAACAATTTGTAAAAAATCTTCTCTAAAATTCTCATCCGTTACACTTGTTTACATCATGACGTCATTCACTATCGCGTTCATAAACTCATTTGAATAAAGTGATAGAGTGGCATAAGGGTCTTTCTTTACCTATGCTAAAATAATTATTAAAGACCCTAGATGCAAAATCGTCAATTATTGAGTGAAATGGATTATTAGATGGATTTTAAAGGATAATTAAAGGTAAGATACTAGTTCTTAAATGTTTTGATTTTTGTTTGTACTTTTGTCGTTCCCTGTTCTCGGGGAAATGATTTTAACATGGGCGCCATTGATGCATCGGATCACACACGGCATACCCATAACATTATATAAAAAACACGTTCTGCGCGTCCTTAAATTCGTCGCCCGAAGTCGGAAAACGTATTGCCCTGTATATTTTGTCAAATAAAGTGTCAGTCGCTGCAATTGTCTGTTTACTCGTCAAAATTGTCAAGGTCGTCGATAGCTAAAGAAACTTCAGCGTACAGTTTATTTAGTATTGACAGACCTGTACAAAGTCGCGCCAGTCAAAAATCATAAAAAGCGACATTTAAAGTTATGGTAGCCAGAACTAGGTCGTCGATGGTTTACATGTATGTTGACATCGACAGCATTTTGTCAGGAGCAATCGCCGCCATATTGGATTTTGATCATTTTCTTTCGAAAATAAAATAAATTATAGTAAAGTAAAATCTTCTTTTCGCGGTCGTAATGTGTTAAAATTCGCATACTGCGTAAAATTGAATGTAGGCATATTGTGATATTTTTACTTGTTTTACAGTTTGTGTGTGAATTTTTTAAAGAATATTTTGCGTACCAGAACAAATACATGTATATCACTACGCATGGTTACATTTGTTAGATTTTAAGCGCTTTTATGACTGAATTAAAATTATTGTTAAGATTATTAGATCTATTTATGTTAAATGTCACGTTGAAAAAATCAAATGGGATAAATAGAATACTAGGTAAGCGTTGAATACAGAGAAGTTTATGTTGCTCGGCTCGAACACCGAAAGCGCTCGCCAAGGCTCGCGCTTCCGGCGTTCTAAGCCTCGCAACATAAACTTCTCTGTATTCAACGCTTACCTAGTATTCTCTATATGCGATGTCTGGGAATAAAACATTGAAGACTCGCATTTTTTTCGTGTTTATGTAGCTATCGTGGATGTAATTATTAAAAAGTGCATATTCTATGGACTACTTACCTCGGATGGAACTGGTGAGACGAAGGATTTAGATTTACATGTATATCTAGCTTATTCGTGTTATTGATTTTCAGAATAAGCGTGCATATTTTGATGGGAATTTGTGTGTGTAGAGCATACTGATAGGTGTGTATTTTGGTTTAGTAGTCTATTCGAATTGTTTTGCTTTTGGAAGTAACTAAACGTAAGGGTATTTTCTTTGATGAATAAATTTTGTCTTTGTGGTTTTATCAAAGAAAGTCTATTCAGTAAGAAAACCCCGTTTGCAACAAGTGTTTCAAAGCTTAATATAATTTTTACGGATTATCTTGTGTTTGGATCGCAAACTAAAGGATGTGAAGGCTAGATCAAGACGCCATCAAAATCTGCAGCGTCCATGAACAAATAAGGCGAGTTTTTTGTGTGGATAATTTATGTTTAGAACGATTCTTTGTGTAAATCTACATGTACATGTATAGGGGCGGATCCAGGATTTCTGGTTAGGGGGGGGCGGGATATTGAAAGATTTGCTGGGAGATCAAGGGGGCCGCTAGGGCCCCTGGCGGGTGCAGGGCAAAGCTCTGCTAGGAGGTCCAGGGGGCGATGCCCACCGTAAGCTTCACGATTTTAGTGATTTCGAAGGCTTTGACAACCACTTCTCGAGCATGTCACGCCTTATACTTTCATCAAAGTACCTTCTTATAATGACAAAAAAGTGCATGGTTTGTCGTTTAGGGGGTCCAGGGGGGGGGGGGGGGGGGGCGAAGCCCCCCGGAAGCTTCACGATTTTAATGATTTTGAAGGCTTTGACAACCAATTCTCGAGCATTTAACGCCTTATATACTTTCATCAAAGTACCTTCTTATAATGCCAAAAAAGTGCATAGTTTATAGTTTTGGGGGGTCCAGGGGGGCAAAGCCCCCCAGAAGCTCCACGATTTTAGTGATTTTGAAGGCTTTGACAACCACTTCTCGAGCATGTCACGCCTTATATCTTCAGTTGTCAAAACACCTATATACTGTTTGATTCCAATAATGTCGCTTTAATGGAATTACCATTTGTATTCATTTGCTTCTTAATATTAAATCACGTAAACTTGTTTTATTAGTAGCACAGCCCGATTAATATTTTTATTTAGTACTGCCCTTGGAATTTGTTCACGTCATTATGTCATTATGGATTTTTGTGACGTCATACGACCGACTTTCCCAGTTGTAATCTACATGCATAGGTCATTGGGTTTATAACGTTCCATTTTATTTATATTTTCTCTCTGATAGGCGTTTCTTGTTTGATTTAATTATTTTTAATTTGTTTAGCAGTCACATAAACAACCAAGCTATGTAATATGGAATTTTTACACCCATTATTGCTGCTTCTTCCTGTATTTGCGCGATGATTATCTGAGATATTAACTCTATGATTCTACATTCTCAAATCTTTTCTATAAAGAAGGAATGTAGTTGACAATTGTTAATAGTTTTATTTGATCGTTCGTCAAAAAGTTGTAATTCTGTTACTCTTGTATCTTCAATGCAATTGAGTAATTAAATAGTAATTAAATTGAATGCGTTTTAATTCCCTTTTATTATTGTTTAATTTGAGTTACAATGCTATGACGTTAAATTGTATTTACACTTGAATGTATTATGAATATTGCTGGGCCAAGCGTGAGGTTGAGCGCTCTATAACCAGGTTTAAACCCCCAATGCTTTGCATTGACCGTTCCAAGGCGGTGACCCCAGCTTTATTCATATTTTGTGTTTATGTTGGTTTGTATTGTGCTGTTTTGTACTGTTTGGGCAATCGGTCACTTGCCTTAAATAAAGGACCAACTAATTGTTTTTAATGAAAATTCAAAACTGCTCCAGCAGCTGGAGTTTCACTTCTTTATATTGCATTGCACAACAGTTTGATGTGTGCTGCGTGGATGCAGTAGCGTGTATCCCCGTACATATCTTCGATGTTGTTATATTTTCAGCCTTCAGAGGCTGGTAGCGGTATTGTGTTTTTATTATTTTTTAAGAAACCTTGTTTAAGACCTTTCTTATACTTAGATTCTTTTACATTCTATGTACTTATAAAGTAAACGTGTATGTTCATCAATTGAGAGTTCTGCAGGTTATACTGAATTTTTACAGACCATTATCTGACAAGCTGCCTCTTACTCTTTTATGTATGTTGACTTGGCAATGTGTATTAATGTGATTATAAGATTGGTGGTTTCGCCAAATATATAACCTATGGACAGATTGATTACAAAAAACCCGAAAGTTGTTCTCTCACCATTGAGAATTCCGATTACACGTAGTATTCATTTGCCGTTAAATTATAGACAATTACTTTTTTCTAAACCTACAGTCAAATTAAGTTTACTTCGAACATCTTTCATTGGAGGTACAATGCGGCTGGGTTCTAGTTCGCAGCGTAATTTAGCTCCGTGTAATCGGTATCCTACAATAAATAAGTGCAACTCCAGGAAGTGTTTATGTTGCAAGTTTTTAAATATGTCCTCTTTTATTCTTTCATCGGTTAATAACCGCAAATTTTCAGTTAATATTAAATCCGATGTCTCATGAAATTCTATGCATGTGGTTTATGTTATTACTTGAAATGTACCCTGTTGTGGTGCGCATTACGTTGGGCAGACGGGTAGATCACTTAAAACACGTTTTAGGGAACATTTTTTTAAAATTAAAAATAACAATAAATTTTATAACTTCATTTACCAGCACTTTAATAAAACAGGTCATAGCGTAACTAATATTTCAATTCAACCTGTGGAGCAACTTATTTTTAATAATAGTACTTCAAGTCAGTGCCAATTAAAAGCAAGGTGCATGTCAGAATTTGAATGGATTAAACGTTTGCAATCAGCTTACCCACTTGGATTAAATGATAATATTCTAAATGTTGGAACAATTTCTAAAAATCAATCGATTAATTCATTTTCTCTGTTTAGTAAACGTCTAAGAAATAAACGTTCACATGGCATTAGGAAAAATGGTAACTTAAGGCGTAAATTTAAACGTCTGCTTTCTTTAAATGATTGCTACACAGTATTACAAAATGGGGGTAAACATAAATTACTAAGTGCACTTTGCTCTCTTTCTGTTTCTTCGTTGGCGCATATTGATAAGGAATGTAAACTTATTTTACTTCAATCTGACCCTCTATATGAATGTGCTTGTATTATTGAATCTTTCACTGACTACTATCTTAAACCTTTTATTGAAAATGTACTTAACAAAACTAAAAATCGTATCAAAATTGAGTTTTGTAACAAAGGTCTTGATTTAATTGACCTTCCTAAAATATTCAATGATAAAAATGTACGTCGGTTGATTCCCCCTTATTTCCGCAATACTGAATCACCACTTATTTGCTACAAATATAGTAAACCTGTAAGAAGTATCGTTTTTAATTATAATTCTATTTCCACAGATATAAATGTAATAAGAAATTGTCCTACATTATGTGACTGTACTAGTTCTAAATATATATATGGTCCAGTTGGACATGTTATTACTGGGGACCTTAATTTAATTCAAAATAAAAACCTTAGAAATTTGCTACGCAGAGGCCCTAAGTACAGACTGCCTATTCCTGTTGATTTTGATGACTGCATTAAGAATATCGTAACTTCCTTACATGAGTATTGCACTAAATGGTGCAGGAAGGAAAATGCTGAAATTACTGCACTCAATGATTGGAAAACAAAAATATTTAGTATGGCCATGAATAAAATATGTTTTTATGATACACATCCTTTGGCCCTACCACATTCACCTAAATTTAATAAACAAAATCGCTGTAAATTGCTTGAAGACTTAAAATCTAAATTCGTCTTAGTTCCTGCTGATAAGGCTGCTAATAATGTTATCATAATATGACGAGTGTTTTATGTTCAAACTATTTCACAAGAACTTTCACAAACTACATCATATTGTGAGTACAATAAGCTACCTAATGAAATTATTACCGACCATATTGCCCAATGCATAAAGTTAAATGTAATAGTCAATATTACTGACAAGAAATTGCCATCACTTTACTGGATACCTAAATTACATAAGACGCCATATAAAAGTCGTTTTATCGCTAATTCAGTGTCTTGTACCACCAAACAATTATCAGTGTATCTTACATCTGCATTGAGTGCTATTAGATATCATATAGCTAAATTTTGTAATAAAGTTTATGAAATTAGTAATATTAACCTATTTTGGTCAATAAAAAACACCTTAGAAGTTATTGATAAAATTGAAAATAAAAAATATAAGGTGTCGTATGTAAGTACTTATGATTTTTCGACACTATATACAACGCTTCCTCACGCTTTAATAAAATCCAAACTTGTTTCTTTGATTGAAAAAACTTTTGCTAGAGAGAAATGTTTGTATCTAGCTTTAAACACTAAAACAGCTTTTTTTACTAATCAGATATTAGATAATTACATCATTTGGACTGGTCTTGACTTTTGTGCAGCACTTACTTTTCTTTTGGGTATCTTGTTTGTTGAATTTAATGGTAAAATATTTAAACAAATTATTGGCGTTTCTATGGGTACTAATTGTGCGCCACTTATAGCCGACCTTTTTTTATATTGTTATGAAAGCGAATTTATGTTAGAATTATCTAAAACTAAGCAAGTAGATTTGATTAATTGTTTTAACCTTACTAGTAGGTACATTGATGACATACTTAATTTAGATAATCCATTATTTGAACAATATATTCACAAAATCTACCCAAAAGAACTAGTCTTAAATAGATCGTGTATATCCAATACAGACGCTGCGTATTTAGACTTACATTTAACTATTAATAATAATTTGATCAAAACTATTTTATACGACAAACGGGACGATTTTAACTTTGAAATTGTGAATTTTCCGTTTCTAGATGGCAACATCCCTAAAGGACCTTCCTATGGTATTTACATTTCGCAGTTGGTACGTTATGCCAGAGCATGTTCGTGTATTAAAGATTTTAATGATCGTAATCTAATATTAACTAAAAAATTGCTAAAACAAGGCTTTTTGTATCATAACCTAAGAAATAAATTTGCTAGATTTTACTCTAAGTATGGTGATTTAATTTCAAAATATAATGTTTCTTTAAAATGGCATTTAAATAATGGAATCTCCCATCCATCATTTTACGGAGATGTTTTGAAGCGTGTCCGCAAAAATTAAAATATGTTAAACCAAATGTTCATATTAAACTTTTCAATTTAATTAACTTGTTTTTATCAAAAGGATACGATACTTATGTACTTAAAAACACGTGTTTGATGGTTTTCGATTCACTATATCTTTCTTCCCTTAAAATTTGGAATCATTAGTGATATTATAGGCATTTTTCACTGTTGAATAAAATTGTGTCATTGTGTCGTATGAACAAATCTGCATGAATACTACATTATAGGCATTTTTCACTGTTGAATAAAATTGTGTCATTGTGTCGTATGAACAAATCTGCATGTAAACTACATTTGGACTCAAATCGTACATCAAATCATTTCTGTCTTCAGTTGTCAAAACACCTATATACTGTTTGATTCCAATAATGTCGCTTTAATGGAATTACCATTTGTATTCATTTGCTTCTTAATATTAAATCACGTAAACTTGTTTTATTAGTAGCACAGCCCGATTAATATTTTTATTTAGTACTGCCCTTGGAATTTGTTCACGTCATTATGTCATTATGGATTTTTGTGACGCCATACGACCGACTTTCCCAGTTGTAATCTACATGCATAGGTCATTGGGTTTATAACGTTCCATTTTATTTATATTTTCTCTCTGATAGGCGTTTCTTGTTTGATTTAATTATTTTTAATTTGTTTAGCAGTCACATAAACAACCAAGCTATGTAATATGGAATTTTTACACCCATTATTGCTGCTTCTTCCTGTATTTGCGCGATGATTATCTGAGATATTAACTCTATGATTCTACATTCTCAAATCTTTTCTATAAAGAAGGAATGTAGTTGACAATTGTTAATAGTTTTATTTGATCGTTCGTCAAAAAGTTGTAATTCTGTTACTCTTGTATCTTCAATGCAATTGAGTAATTAAATAGTAATTAAATTGAATGCGTTTTAATTCCCTTTTATTATTGTTTAATTTGAGTTACAATGCTATGACGTTAAATTTTATTTACACTTGAATGTATTATGAATATTGCTGGGCCAAGTGTGAGGTTGAGCGCTCTATAACCAGGTTTAAACCCCCAATGCTTTGCATTGACCGTTTCAAGGCGGTGACCCCAGCTTTATTCATATTTTGTGTTTATGTTGGTTTGTATTGTGCTGTATTGTGCTGTTTTGTACTGTTTGGGCAATCGGTAACTTGCCTTAAATAAAGGACCAACTAATTGTTTTTAATGAAAATTCAATACTGCTCCAGCAGCTGGAGTTTCACTCTTTATATTATATACTTTCATCAAAGTACCTTTTAATAATGCCAAAATAATGCATAGTTTATCGTTTAGGGGGTCCAGGGGGGCGAAGCCCCCCCCCCCCTGAAGCTTCACGATTTAAATGATTTTTAAGGCTTTGACAACCACTTCTCGAGCAAGAAGTTTAATCTCTATTGATATTGTGTAATAATGTATTATTCAATCTAAAGATATCGGCACACACTGCAAGAAAAACGTATGCACTAAAGACTTTGCAAACATATTTTAATAACCTGCACAAATAAAGTTCTTTACGACGCGTAATTCTGAGAACCTAGGTTTTCATGAGAACTATGGTTCCCAAATGAAAACCACGGATTTAGTATTAAAGATGAAAACTTAAGTTCTCGTCATGAGAACTATGGTTTTCACGGGGTAAGGACATTAGCCCTCAAGGACAAAAGCCCTTATTGCAATAGCCCCTTCAAAAAATTGCACGCTTGGACATAAGCCTCCAGGTGTTCTAAAACGTTCAAAACTATTTTTAAGTAAGCATTTTATTCCATTTTTTAAATTTTATATGTAAATACAAACAGTATATAGCTTTTACCACACACGTACATTTTAGTGTTTTTTTACAAATTTTTTACTATTTTTTTCTTTTGACTCTATTTATTTTGCAAACATTTTTCTATCTGACACCATCCAGCAGTCTAAAATTATCTTCTTCTTCTTTCTTCTTTTATAATAATGACTATGTTCAATACTGATACATTATGGCCATGCGCTGGGGGTTAAAAAGAAATAGATTGATAGGTTTCCAGAGTTACTCAATCCACTCAGGAAAATTCTATCAACAGTGATAAAAAAGGTGCAAAACCTAACACCTTAAGCCCTTAAGACTTAAATATATACATATACAACTGTGCATGTGGTGAAAATATTAGTCGAGTTTAAAACAGGATAAAAGCAGAAATATGTGATCTAAGGAAGGAACACTGATGTAGACAGCATTGATTTAAATCCAGGGATCGTATCAGCGCTGACTACATAAGATGGAAGTGTGTTCCATTGTACAACTGTTCTTGGAAAAAAAAATGTGGTAATCAGCTGTACTTGGTGGTATTTGGTATGCCATGTGATGGTGATGGCGTGAGTGTCTAATGTATGGAGTGAGATAGTGAAGGGGATTGACGTCAACATGATTATATACTATTTTATAGAAAAAAATGAGTCTAGCTTGTTGTCTTCTTGATTGCAATGTATTCCAATTCAAATCCTTAATTATATTTGTGACCGTGCCCGGTGTCTTGCTGTTATTATTCGTTACAAATCTGGCGGCTTGACGCTGAACATTTTCAATTTTATCAATATATTTCTGATGGTAAGAGTCCCACACACTAGCAATATTGCAAGGATGATCTAACAATGCTGTTATATGCCGCTGCCTTAGTTTCCATTTTAGAAGAATGAATGTTTCGTTTTAAGAATCCTAAGCTCTGGCTTGCTTTACTACTAATTTTATTTACGTGAGGTGACCAGTTTAAAGTTGAGCTTACTTCAACGCCAAGATAAGTGGCTTGGTTTACAACAGACAGAGGTTGATTGTGAAGAGTGTAGGCTGTTTTTCATGGTTTACGGTTTCTCGTAACATGCATGATATGACATTTTTCTATGTTAAAAGACATCTTCCATTTCAGCTCCCACAATGATAGACTATCTAGATCTCTCTGAAACTGAATAGTATCAGCCAAAGTTTTTATGGATCTGTACATGACACAGTCATCCGCAAATAGACGGACGCTTGATTTCACAGACGAAGGTAGATCATTAATGTAGAGCAGAAACAGAAGAGGCCCAAGAACTGATCCCTGGGGTACGCCAGAAATTACAGGGGCCATGGTGGAAGTTGCCCCATCTACAACAACCTGTTGACTACGGTTACGAAGAAAAGCTTTAATCCAAGAGCGTGTAGTGCCCGTGATGCCATAATGGGCTAGTTTCAGCAACAATCTACCGTGATGTACAACATCGAAGGCTTTGCTAAAATCCATGATGGCAACATCCATCTGGTCTCTCTGCATGGTAGAAGCTCAGTCATGGATAAAATCCACAAGTTGGGTTTCGCAAGACCGCCAGGCTCGAAAGCCATGTTGGTTGTCCACCAGGAAATTAAAGTTGTCAAGATGGTCTAAGATGTTACTAACAACGATATGCTCCAGCAATTTACAAGCAATACATGTTGATGAGACTGGTCTATAATTACTAGCTTGATACTTTTTACCTTTTTAAAAAATAGGAGCTACAAAAGCCATGGACCAGTCAGAAGGGACAGAACCAGAAATAAGTGATTTGTTAAAAAGAATTGTAAAAATAGGTGCAATTTCATTTGCACATTCCCGTAAGATTATGGGTTTGATTTGGTCTGGCCCTGCGGCCTTGTAAGGATTCAGTTTGAGTAGGAGTTTCTTAACACCATTTACCGTAATATTAATTGATGGCATGTTTTTATATGGGCTATTACCCAGATCTGGATATGAGCTGTTTGTGTCATTAGTAAAAACAGAAGAAAATTGTTTATTTAAGACTTCAGCTTTTTCCTTGGGGTTAGATTTTAAGACCCCATCATCCCTCAATGGTGCTACACCACATGAGTCATTTTTTAAGCTTTTTATTAACCCCCAAAAACGTTTAGTTTTCCCATGTTTGTGTTCTGTTTCATCACATATTATGTTGTTCATGTAGTCCCAGTAAGAGTTACGAATTTTCTTTTGTATTAATGATCTGATCTTCTTAATTTTTGGAAGTAAAGTGTAATTTTTAGTCTTTTTCATTTTGCTATAAGTCCGGTCACGTTTTTTCATTAGCTTTTTAATGTCAGAATTTTGCCATGGTAGATGCTGCTTGCCAGAAACAGTTTTAGTTGGTATGTTTTTTTCAACAAGTGTGTTAAGACAGACCTTGAAATTGTCCCAAAGCTTCTGGACATTCATATCATTTATATTGTTTACATTTATAAAATTTACTAAACCAGTTTTGATTTCCGACCAGTTAGCCTTGTCAAACAGAAGTATTTTCCGTTTCTCTTTCCGATTTATTCTAGCAGAGGATAAACTATCAACAAAAGGGATGCAGTGATCACTAAAACCTGGAATTACCATAACTGTTTCGGCTAAAGAAGGATTAGACAAAAAAACAGGTCAAGACATTTCTTTGTGGTATCAGATAGTCTTGTTGGTTCATCAACTATTTGGTTTAATGAATGAGTATCTGCAAAGTTTAAAATTTTGTTACATTCTTCTGGGTGTGGAGCATTAGAGTCTACAGTTTTATTTTTCCAATTGATTTCCCCAAGGTTAAAATCGCCCCCAATTAGGGTTGTATTATTTAATTTATCAGTCAGACTGATGGTACGATCCAGCTCGTCTATACATGTAAAATCCCTGTCAGGTCGGTATGCACTGCAGACCAGCAGGTCTTTTTTACCATTTTGCTTTATATTTACCCAAATAATTTCAGGTGAAGATTTTAATTCCACAGGAGCATGACTTCTAAACTTATTTGAAACCAGTACAAAAACCCCGCCTCCTGTCCTACCTTTTCGATCATTTCTATAAACATCGTAATCAGATGGAAACACTCCTGATTTTTTTATTTTAGGCTTGAGGCATGATTTATTACCCAGAACAACATCAGATTTTACAGTAGCTAGCATAGATTGGAAAGCTAAATTTTTCTTCTTAACAGACTGACAGTTTACAGTCACAATTTTTAAGTGTTGTACATACTGTGATTTGTGAGTTGGTAATATGTTGTTTCTAATAGATTGAGAGTTTGTAGTTATGCATGTTTGTTTACTGACTGGTGTGCTACAGTGTAAGGGTGCTTGCTGCCCAGAGCCTGGGGATTGCATACATGTAAGGACGGATGAGTTGTCTGTACTGACACGTGATAATGAATGATCTGATTGCATAGACTTTGTGTGATCAAAAACAGTAGAGTTTAAATGAAATACACCACAGTTTGTACATAGTCACGGTTCATTTGAGTGATCACAATGATACTGATATGTAAGTGAACTCATGCCCTGACATTCTGCATGAAACCATGTATTACAGTCTTCACAAAAGACTCCTCTATCTGGATGCCATTTAACTGCTAAATTGCAAGTGCCACATAAGTCTGAACTAACTTGACCTGGATTTGATTCTGTATTATTTCCTAATAGGATGAGTAATACACATAAGTAGAATAAAGTGAGACGATTCCTGCCAAAAAGTTGCCTCTTTTTTCTAGTGAGCAGACCTGAACACAGCCCGAAATACAACTTAAGATTTGGATTTGGGTTATGATGGTTAATTAACTGGAAAAATTGGTTCAATAAAGCAACTGCCTGCTTTGTCGGTATCTGTTTAGCAAAGTTTAACCAAAGACTGTGACTGTGAGATGGGTCTGTCACTTCATGAATATTTTTCATGTAACTAGATGCAGGGTCTTCACTTGTAATATGAAGAGGGATGAGCAATAGCCCCAACACACACAGAGTATATGCAGACATACTTGTCTTCAGGTATCGTACGAAACTTTAGAGGTCGAAGAAAAATGTTGAAGGTCGCAAAAATACGTGAAATGTGCAGGCATATTATATTCTTGGTTTGTGCAGCAACATTGATGACTGTCTTTGCATCTGAGCCGAGACATTGTTCCAGCTTTCATTACGAAGAGCAGCTCTTGAAGAAAATGGTTCAGATGGAGTTCGACTGGAGCAAGATGAAAGAACGGCAAGAGGAAATCAATTCCAAAAGTACGGAAAGAATGGGCGAAATTTCAACAACGCTGGAAAGTTGTACAAATCGTTTGCTGAAGCTCGAAAACGTGTCAAAAGGTAAACAAACAAACATATTTGTAAAGACGAATGATCCGATATCACATGTAAAAATAGGCTCTGCAATTCATTGCACTTTGATATTTTCTTTATTGTTTATTTAACCTGTTTTTCTAGATGAACGTTTACACCATTCACCAATAAAATTACGTTTGACTCATTTCAGTGAAGCCTGTCTACTTTAAGGCAAAACTAAGCGCAAGTGGTGTTGCAGCTCCTCAGGCAGACCAGACTTTCATCTTCAAAGAAATCATCTATAATGTTGGGGAAAGCTACAACCCTTCAACCGGTGTTTTCACTGCCCCCGTGAGCGGCCTTTATCTGTTTACAGGCCAGATGTGTTCCTTCAATTCACAAAATATCTGGTACAAACTGGTAGCCAACAGCCAACTAGCGGTAAAGTGTACGATACTACTACACACGTGTGTACGTCATTTGACGCCGTTGTTCCATTGGAGAGGTCAAAAACAGCGTTTTTTAGCGTCCTGGTACTCAGGAGGAATGACAGCGTGCGACAATAATAAGCAGTGTCTGTTTTCTGGCGTATTGTTGCAGCTCCTCAGGCAGACCAGACTTTCATCTTCAAAGAAATCATCTATAATGTTGGGGAAAGCTACAACCCTTCAACCGGTGTTTTCACTGCCCCCGTGAGCGGCCTTTATCTGTTTACAGGCCAGATGTGTTCCTTCAATTCACAAAATATCTGGTACAAACTGGTAGCCAACAGCCAACTAGCGGTAAAGTGTACGATACTACTACACACGTGTGTACGTCATTTGACGCCGTTGTTCCATTGGAGAGGTCAAAAACAGCGTTTATAGCGTCCTGGTACTCAGGAGGAATGACAGCGTGCGACAATAATAAGCAGTGTCTGTTTTCTGGCGTATTGTTGCAACCATTTTAAGAATTGCTGACCTAACTTATAGTCTTGACTCAATTTCCTTAAAAATCTTTAAACCACCGAACTATCATAGTGTGGATCGTCTTAGTTCTATGTTCGATTTTACTTATGAGACCCATAACGTTATCGAACGTTGCAGTAGATGTCTTTTACAAGTACGATAAATGATTAATTAACGAGTGCTTGTCTGCTTAAAGGGGCCTTTTCACGTTTTGGTAAATTGACAAAATTGAACAGAAATGTTTCAGATTCGCAAATTTTTGTTGTAGTTATGATATTTGTGAGGAAATAGTAATACTGAACATTTATCATGCTCTAAAATATCCATTATATGCATCTTTTTACGATTTAAAAACCTGAAAATTATAAACGCGTTGCAACGCGAAACGATTGAATAATTTGGAGAGTTCTGTTGCTGTTCTTATATTTTGTGATACTACGAGGATTGCGTATATAAAGTATAAAATATATCACTCATTGTATGAGCACGGATGGCCGAGTGGTATAAGCGATAGACTTTTACTCCAGGGGTCAGTGGTTCGAGCCCAGTTGATGGTTAATCCTTTTTTCTTTTATAATTTTATTCTTTTTTTTTACTTGAGCTTTTTAGATCCAATGTTTACATTTATCAATGTAAAGCATTTAATGACAAACTTCAATACATGCCAAAATCTGTGAAATGGCCTCTTTAAACCTCTTGCTTTTTCGATTTTGTCCGATGCACGCTGTGATAAGCTTTCATTTTACCGTCTTCCCAATTATGCAGTTCTTAATTGCAATTTACTAACCTAAAACGGTGCAAAGTATTAGTATGTTAATTGTTTTTATTGTATCTTATGCTTTTGAATCTTGTAGCTTGTGTTTCGTATGTACACACCAGGCGTGTTTGTAATTTTTGGGAATTTAATTTTGTTTTATATATGTGAATGCATTATATCATCTTCTGTATGTAAGTACAGCTCGCTGGCATTAAAGGAATAAAGCGTATCTATCAACCCGTGTCATATAAATCACGCTCTTGAAAACCGGGCTTAATGCTATCAAATTTAATAACACATTTTGTTTCGAATGAAGTCTTGTCTTTGTGAAAATCCAGTCAAGGCTCATATGCTTTATAAATACTATAATACAACTATTATATATGACTGATGATTGTATGGTTTGTTGTATACATCTCTGTATCAATAATATATGAGAATGCCTATGTTTCTTCGGAAGGCGTCATATTCGTTTATAATTTATATTAGATGTTTACAAAGGTATCACACCGTCCGCCCATCTCCGCATGTTTTCATAATGCGATGGGTTTTTTTTTCAAATCGAGTCTATAATAATATTATTATGTTTTATATCATAATAATCGTCTGAACATCTGACATTTTAACCATAATTGTAAATAACCAATGAATACAACCAAGATAATAATATAAGCCATTCAATACAAGTACATTTATGTGCAGCCGACTTCAACTTCGGTTGGCAAGTACACAACTGATTGTTTCTTAATCACGAACGATTGTATTCATCTACAGATGTTCAATTGGTTTTTTACTATTAAAATACTAGTCTATTTGGACGACAAATTGTTTACATTTTGTCCATTGATGCAATTTGCCATTGTGTGATGTTCGTATCAGATGTTTCAGTGAATACTGGTCATCCGGTAAGAAAATTTAAATTGATATTGAACAATGAAATATTCATTCGTGATTATAAGAAGCAATGGCAATAGTTTTCTATCAAATAATAGTACAGTATATATTTGGGGTTAGCAACTTCAACAGGCCTTGTATATAATCTGCTTTCCGTTTTAACATTATAATTAGTACACTCGCACGCTTTTTTATCGTCAAACCCATATTACAGCTTCTGTTTTGAGTCATATTCTTAAAAAGTAAATGTCACTAAAATTGAACATATAATGTTTGTGAAAACAGGGCTTAATGCATGTGCGAAAAGTATATTCGCCCAGATTAGCCTGTGCGGTCCGCACGTGCTTATCAGGCATGACACATTCCGATGTATGGAATTTTCGTTGAGATATATTCTCTTTAAAACGAAAGTCCAGTCGAGGCGGAAAGTGTCGTCACTGATTAGCATATGCGGACTGCAAATGTCAATCAGGGAAAATACGAGCATGCACTAAGCTCAGACTTTCAACACTCGGCTCATATTGAAATAAAAAAAGAAAATTAATATCAGGAAAAACATGAGCTAGTTTTGATAATAATTTGATTGCTGGCCTCATAATGCAGACGTCTCGTTCTCGGCTTGGGGTATGATGAAAAATATTAGTCGTGTAATTAGATCACAAAAAATAAATCAATTTACAAATAGTATTGTTCAATTGCCAAAATAATTTCGAATATCTGTGTACAAGAGTCGTTTAAAGTTATATAATCTTTGACTATTTTAAATTGCTAATAAACATTTCGCAAATCTTAAGATATCTTATATATAATCTGATATATATGAACAGCAAAACCTTTTGTTGAGCAAAAGAACCCTTTGATGAACAGGTCAACCCTTTGATGTATTAAAACAATGACTGTTGCACAACTATTTAATGTATTAAAACAATAGAGCCGTAACGATGCGTGCATTGAGATGAACTGATAAAGGCACAAAATAATGAAACCGATAATTCACGTTTAATAATTTTAAATTAGTTATTTGTTCAAAAGATTTTGATGATAAAGATATTGTAAAAAAATAATTCCGTGCACTGCAGGTGCATATGGATTAATGTAAACTGTGCCGAAATGATACATAGGTATATATTTGCGTTGGTCATGAGGTGGTCAAAAGGCGCAAACATTAGACCTCCTCGAAAAGAAGGGATTCCAGTAACATTTATGTTATTGTTTATCGAAATGCATGTGCTACAAAAATATTTTACTCATGTGGTCTATCGGTATCTGGACAAAAACCTACCGGAATAAAACCATCCCAAGAGGCTACAAAACATGGTGAAGCACGGACGAATAACGCATGTGACAGCTGGAATTACGGTTTCAAGCATCTCGTCGGCCACGCAAATCCCTCATTGTGGAATGTCAGGAGTGCTTTGTGAACTGACTGTGTAAGAGTATTGCCAGTGTTGCTTGTATTAATCTAAAGTGTCTACTATGTTGGTTTGTTTCCGAAATAAAGAATGTCTGGGGAAGCTTGTGTCCGCCTCTATTATTTATTCACGGAAGGGCTTTTGTCCGGTCCCGTTTTTTAATGGGAGGTTTTCTGTCCGGCCCCTATAAAACTGACGGGAGGGTTTTGTCCGGGAGGGCTTATGTCCGGCATTCTCGTTAACGTAATAATTCTCATGATGACGATTTTGTCTTACAACAGTATAAAGTATAACACAAAATATGAGAAAAAACATATTAAAACAACAAACTAGTTTAATAACGACACATTAAAATGCCGGATAATATGCCCAGAGTGTCATATTATTTTGAAAAAAATGTGATAATTATGACCGGGATAGTAATTATTCAGGAACGGGCTGTCAAAATTATGTAGGAACCATTATTCGCATTGTCAAAATAACGAATGTTCAGGTTGTCAAAAAACATAGGAACGAATGTCCGCCTGTGTGAAAAATAGGATAGGACAAATGTCCAGCATTCATCGTATTATGATTAAACTGGCTAATATCTATACAGTATTTAGTTTGAGTATTTGGCGTTACATTATTCTTAGAAATAACTACGTAATACTACTGCCACGATAAGACATTTGGGTATCATAAATGATGTTCAATGACCAGGAATCTACCACGGGTGGTTTATGACACCATGCTGTTATTCAGTATTTGTCGGCACAGTATCTCATCATAACGAGATAATGGGTTTGTGCTGAACACAGGGGCTATAAAACCACAGGTGTATCAATAAACAAGATAGATCTTTATTAAAACAGCGCGATAAAAATGCTCTAACTAAGAGTGTCAAATTAATGCAAACATTACGAAAAACAAGTTCTTTAATCAAGATGTTTTTTTTAATGTATTGACACTTAAACTGTGAAGTAAATATTTTTTTCTTATTTTGACAATGTCATATTGTGTTTTCTAAATCGCTACATCGCCGAATGTTCAAAAGAGTGAAAGGTTGAAATCAGATGCGGCGATGCGTGGGACGATATCCGGACAATCGCTCCTACGGACAATCGCTCCTACGCTAACGAGAACTTTGGTTTTCAGAATGAGAACCTAGGTTCTCATGAAAAACTGGGTTTCTTGGGATTGTGCGTCGAAAATAGAAATAGAAGTTTAATCTCTATTGATAATGTGTAATAATGTATTATTCAATCTTAAGATATCGGCCCACACTGCAAGAAAAACGTATGCACTAAAGACTTTGCAAACATATTTCAATAACCTGCAAAAATAAAGTTCTTTACGGCGTGTTTTCATTCTGTCCAGCCCGTATGTAATCATATGTGAACCCCATTGATCCTGCACCCTGAATAGTATGTGTCCCGTATTCCAAACGAGCAAGTTTACGCCGTCCGACGCGAAATTCTGAGAACCTAGGTTCTCATGAGAACTATGGTTCCCAAATGAAAACCACGGATTTAATATTACAGATGAGAACTTAAGTTCTCGTCATGAGAACTATGCTTTTCACATTGTAATTCTGGGGACGTACAGTCCATAACCCCCAGTTTTCATATTCAAACATTTTTACAAAGTTAAAACTGAACAATACTAGCGCCATGCATGAGTAGCTGTGGATTCGAATGAGCAACTATTTAGTAATAAACATTCATAAGATAACTTAACGTGAACTATAAAAACAAAAGTATTTGTAAGGCAGGTTTTACGAGATTAAAAATAAAAGTCATAAATATGTGCTTCGATCCAGTGTTTTGCTTGATTGGAAAAAGAAGAAATAACCGCCTTAATTGACTAGTGGTTGAGGTGTTTCCCTTCAGTGGGGGAGACGCAGGTTCGATCCTCACATGGGGCTCATTCTCACTAAGCCGGCTGTCTACCCAGCAGCTAGTTAAAGCGATGGGTACTGATTGCTGACCCGATAAGAGCATTCATTTGTGTCCAAACAAGAAGGTCCTTATAAGAACAAAGGTGAAACAGTTATAATAATAACCTTGACACGGGTTTCTTTTGGTGGCATCTGCGGTGTTAATAAAAATTAAGACAAAATATGGTTTTGTGCGGTCATTATAAACAAGAAATATCTTTAGAAAAGATATGCGGCGTTGATAGTTCAATGCATGAGATCAAGGATAGCGAATGTCTTTTTTCTGTGCAGTTCTTAGCTGCATCACACGCAGTACGGGATGTTACGCGGAATTTTCGCGGCTTATTTTACATTATTACATATTGCTGGTCATAAACCTATAGATAAAAATGAGAAAACCAAAAGAAAAATGGAAGTGAAATTAAAACATACGAGTCAACCGGCCACACGAGAAGTATCCGTATTTATAGGCGCGTTCTTCGAACAAACCTGTTTTAGTGGTTTGTCGGGCATTGCTATTTGATTCGATTATTAACAGTATCGATAATCATCGCGCTCATGCTTAATACATTGGTCAATATGGTGGAATAATTATTGTTAAATTGATCAAAAATAATATGTATCATTGTATTGTTGAAAACACATTAAGAATGTACATATTTCTGGTCTAAAGAAAATTCCAGGTCACCTAGTTCACGGATAGCGTATTTATTATATAACTATTATTTTACTGGCCGCGAACTCCGGTTATGACCTGTATATAAACTCTGACATTCATACACTGGCCGCGAATTGACCCGGGTTGAAATGCAATGTATTAAAGTGAGGCCTCGCTTCCACTGCTCTTTATACTTTTACATGTTAACAATTTGATAAGAATATGGAAATAAGTACTAAATATGAGAACATAGCCTTTAAATATAAACGCGTTGCGCTGGTAATTCTCTGAAAATAAAAGGTGTACGCACAAACTGTATTGATGTCGAGAATTTAGTGTAAAACTGTTCTATCTATTAAGCCTTTTCATTAGAAATAAAATTGTTTCATGCAGTAAAACAGTGTTACAAAGACGCGGATATGTTTCCAATGTTCTGGTGGAATACTCAAATCAGCCAATGGAATAAATGAAGTGTATTCATTCGTACCTAGCCGCGGGAAATGTTATTTGAATTTTATTGGACACTTACAAAGGTCAGGAGAGGTGAAAAGCTGGCTTAATACAGCTTACGCCGAAAAAGGGTAAATATAAGTAATTATAGAAGAAACATCAAGCTATAATTTCGTCGTGATGTCTCTTATCGTGTCAGAGTTATGCCTCAGTTTTTTAAATGATACTGTGGATTCTGTGATAATGATGATGATGATTCTGCTGTTGCTGCTGCTGATTCTGCTGCTGCTGATTCTGCTGCTGATGCTGCTGCTGCTTCTACTGCTGATTTATGCTGCTGCTGCTGCTGCTGATGATAATGATGACGATGATAATGATGATGCTGATGATGATGATGGTGATGATGATGATGATGATGATGATGATGATGATGATGATGATGATGATGATGATGATGATGATGATGATGATGACGATGATGACGATTACGACGATGGCGATGATGACGATGATGATGGCGACGACGATGATGATGATGATGATGATGATGATGATGATGATGATGATGATGATGATGATGATGATGATGATGATGATGATGATGATGACAACGTTGACGATATTGACGATGACGACGATGATGATGACGACGATGATGATGATGATGATGATGATGATGATGACGACAACGACGACGACGACGATGATTATGATGATGGTGATGATTATTATGATGGTGATGATGATGATGAAGTTGATGATGATGATGATGATGATGATGATGATGATCTTAGGGTTATGCATTTGGTGTTAACCAGCATATTTCGTTACGCACTTTGGGGTTCAACAAACCACTCAGCGCTTTGATTTATCTATTATAAGCCCGATCTACCAAGAAAAGTACTCAGTCTTTGTTTTGTCGCCGAACGTGCTTTTGGATGAAAATGTGCAGGCATATTATATTCTTGGTTTGTGCAGCAACATTGATGACTGTCTTTGCATCTGAGCCGAGACATTGTTCCAGCTTTCATTACGAAGAGCAGCTCTTGAAGAAAATGGTTCAGATGGAGTTCGACTGGAGCAAGATGAAAGAACGGCAAGAGGAAATCAATTCCAAAAGTACGGAAAGAATGGGCGAAATTTCAACAACGCACGAAAGTTGTACAAATCATTTGCTTAAGCTCGAAAATGTGTCAAAAGGTAAACAAACAAACATATTTGTTAAAGAAGAATGATCCGATAGGACAATGTAAAAATAGGCTCTGCAATTCATTGCATCTCAGATATTTTCTTTATTGTTTAGTTAACCTGTTTTTCTAGATGTACGTATACACAATTCACCAATAAAATTACGTTTGACTCATTTCAGTGAAGCCTGTCTACTTTAAGGCAAAACTAAGCGCTGTCAATGTAGCAGCTCCTCAGGCAGACCAGACTTTTATCTTCAAAGAAATCATCTATAATGTTGGGGAAAGCTACAACCCTTCAACCGGTGTTTTCACTGCCCCCGTGAGCGGCCTATATCTGTTTACAGGCCAGATGTGTTCCTACGCAGCACAAAATATCTGGTACAAACTGGTAGCCAACAGCAGCACTCAAACTAGCGGTAAAGTGTACGATGCTACTACACACGTGTGTACGTCATTCGACGCCGTTGTTCTCTTGGAGAGGTCAAAAACAGCGTTTATAGCGTCCTGGTACTCAGGAGGATGGACAGCGTGCGACAATAATTGGCACTGTCTGTTTTCTGGCGTATAGTTGCAACCATTTTGAGAATTGCTGACCTAACTTATAGTCTTTAGTCAAGTTCCTTAAAAATCTTTAAACCACTGAACTATCATAGTGTGGATCGTCTTAGTTCTATGTTCGATTTTACTCTGAGACCCATAACGTTATATCGAACGTTGCAGTAGATGTCTTTTACAAACGATAAATGATTAATTAACGATTGCTTGTCTGCTTAAAGGGGCCTTTTCACGTTTTGGTAAATTGACAAAATTAAACAAAAATGTTTCAGATTCGCAAATTTTCGTTGTAGATATTATACTTATGAGGAAACAGTAATACTGAACATTTATCATGCTCTAAAATATCCATTATATGCATCTTTTTACGATTTAAAAACCTGAAAATTATAAATGCGTTGCAACGCGAAACGATTGAATAATTTGAAGAGTTCTGTTGCTGTCCTTATATTTTGTGATACTAGGGCCGAGTGGTCTTAGCGACAGACTTTTACTCCAGGGGTCAGTGGTTCGAGCCCAGTTGATGGTTAATATTTTTTCTTTTATAATTTTATTCATTTTTTTACATTAGCTTTTTAGATCCAGTGTTTACATTTATCAATGTAAAGCATTTAATGACAAAATCTGTGCAAAGGTCTGTTTTAACCTCTTGCTTTTTCGATTTTGTCCATGGCACGCTGTGATGAGCTTTCATTTGAATGTCTTTCAAATTATGCAGTTCTAAATTGCAATTTGCAAACCTAAAATGGTGCAAAGTATTAGTATGTTAATTGTTTTTATTGCATCTTATGCTTTTGATTCTTGTACCTTGTGTTTCGTATGTACACGCCAGGCGTGTTTGTAATGTTTGGGGATTTAAGCTCGCTGGCATTTAAGGAATAAAGCGTATCTATCAACCCGTGTCATATAAATATCGCTCTTGAAAACCGGGCTTAATGCTATCAAATTTAATAACACATTTTGTTTCAAATGAAGTCTTGTCTTTGCGAAAATCCAGTCAAGGCTCATATGCTTTTAGTTTAATAAAAATATAAAATATGACTGATGATTGTATGGTTTGTTGTATACATCTATGTATCAATAATATATGAGAATGCATATGTTTCTTCGGAAGGTGTCATATTCGTTTACAATTTATATTAGATGTTTAAAAGGTATCACACCGTCCGTGCAACACCCCATGTTTTCTTAATGCGGTGGTTTTTCAAATCGAGTCCATAATAATAATATTGTGTTTGATATCATAATATTCGTCTGAACAACTGACATTTTAACCATAAATGTCAATAAAACAAATGAATACATCCAAAATAATAATATAAGTCATTCAATACAAGTACATTTATGTGCAGCCGACTTCAACTTCGGTTGGCAAGTACACAACTGATTGTATCTTAATCGCGAACGAATGTATACATCTACAGATGTTCAATCGTTTTTGACTATCAAAATGCTCGTCTATTTGGACTACAACTTGTTAAGATTTTGTCTATTGACGCAATAGGCCATTGTGTGATGTTCATGTCAATGTTTTAGTGAATACTGGTCATCCGGTAAGAGAATTCAAACTGATATTGAACAATGAAATATTCATTCTTGATGAAAAGAAGCAATTGCAATAGTTTTCTATCAAATAATAGTACTTCTTTTGGCGGTAACCGCCCCGAGTTTGCAGATACCTGTGCAAACTCGTTGCGTTTTATAGCGGACAGCGACCTCACAACATAACTTTTTTATACTTAAGTTGGTATTTTAATAGTTTGAATTTGCATAGATGCCTGCTCCCGAGGATCAGCCACGGATCAAACTATCATTCTGCAATGTAGCTAATTTTGGTCTAATTTGAACAATTAAAATTCAGTTGCCGTATATATGAAGTTAGCCTTTTGTGACAGTTTTATATTTGACGTTAGCCTTTGTGGCATTAACTGTTTGCTACGGAATCCGGATATGGCCAAGTTGAGTGTCGCGCTTCGACCTTCGAGGTCGACACACGACATTCAAGCGACATTCTTTCGACGCGCGACAAATCAGTCGACAGTCAATATTTGAGTGTCGCATATCGCGCTGGGTTTTAGAATTAAAATATCGCAGAAAATCTTGACTGTCGACTGATTTGTCGCGCGTCGTATTGAGCGTCGAGAGAATGTCGCGAGAATGTCGCGACACTCGACATTCTCGCGACATTCTCTCGACGCACGACAAATCAGTCGACAGTCAATATGATATATCGCGAGAATGTCGCCTGTCGACCTAAAATCACTAGGTCCACACACGACATTCTCTCGACGCTCAATACGACTTGCGACAAATCAGTCGACAGTCAAGATTGACTGTCGACTGATTTGTCGCGCGTCGAGAGAGCGTCGAGAGAATGTCTTGTGTCGACCGGTGTGGGAGTAATTTTTTTCATCTGCAAGCAATGTGTTATAGTAACTTTTTCAGCTTAAGTAAAAATAGCGTCATCTAGTAGCAGCAATAACAGCAGCAGCAACAGTAGCAGCAGCAGTAGCAGCAGCAGTAGCAGCAGCAGTAGCAGCAGCAGTAGCAGCGTAGTTACAGCAGTAGCAGCAGCTGCAGCAGTAGTAGCAGCAGTAGCAGTAGTAACAGTATGAGTAGTTGTTGAAGAAGTAGTAGTAGCTGCAGTAGCAGCAGCAGCAGTAACAGCAGCAGTAGTAGCAGCAACAGCAGTAGCAGCAGTAGCAGCAGCAGTAACAGCAGTAGCAGCAGTAGAAGGAGTAGCAGCAGTAGCAGTAGTAGCAGAAGTAGCTGCAGTAGTAGTAGTAGTAGTAGTAGTAGTAGTAGCAGTAGTAGTAGTAGCAGTAGTAGTAGTAGTAGTAGAAGTAGTAGTAGTAGTAGTAGTAGAAGTAGTAGTAGTAGTAGTAGTAGTAGTAGTAGTAGTAGTAGTAGTAGTAGTAGTAGTTGTTGTTGTAGTAGTAGTAGTAGTAGTTGTTGTTGTAGTAGTAGTAGTAGTAGTAGTAGTAGTAGTAGTAGTTGTAGTAGAAGTAGTTGTTGTTGTAGTAGTAGTAGTAGTAGTAGTAGTAGTAGTAGTAGTTGTAGTAGAAGTAGTAGTAGTAGTAGTAGTAGTAGTAGTAGTAGTAGTAGTAGTAGTAGTAGTAGTAGTAGCGGTAGTAGTAGCGGTAGTGGTAGTAAGACTGGTAGTAGTGGTAGTGGTAGTGAGACTGGTGGTAGTGGTAGTAGTAGTTGTAGTAGAAACAGAATCAGGAGTAGTATTAGTAGCAGTAGCAGTGTAGTAGCAGTACCAACACCACCAGCAGTAGCAGTAGTACAAGTACTTTTAGTATTAGCTGCAGTAGAAGCAGTAGAAGCAGTAGCAGCAGCAGCAGCAGTAGCAGTAGCAGCAGAAGTAGCTGCAGTAGTAGTAGTAGTAGTAGTATTAGCTGCAGTAGTAGTAGTAGTAGTATTAGCAGTAGTAGTAGTAGCAGTTGTAGGATTTTGAGTTGTTCCTCGAGGAATACTAATTGTTCATGGCGTTCGCGCGCTTTTGATTTAGAATAATGAATTGAAGCTAGTTTTACTTCATGTTTGAAAATTTCCCAACTAATGGAACTATTAAATATGTTTAAATTCGAGCAATCGTCAATTATTTTGTTTATCAATACAATGTAGCCAGTATCTGATAGTAATGAATTGTTTAGTTTCCAGAATCCAGGCCCTCTAGTGCCAGGCAATTTAAGTTTAATAGAAATAGCCATGTGATCCGTTGTCTGGATTATTGCTGGTCTAATATCGGTGGAGTATACTAAAGGGACAATATTCGAATCTATAAGCCAAAAATCGATGCGACTCATTTCGGTTTTGTTTTTTCTTCTCCATGTGAAATGCAGCTTTGAAGGATTTATTACTCGCCATATGTCTGTTAATTTATTATTTTTAATTAGATTTTTTAAATGCGTGTTAAGTGTTATTTTACTTTTTGATATAGTTTTCCTGTCTATTTGGTCATTTATTTCGTTAAAGTCTCCACCTATCACCTTAACTCCTTGTGCTTTTTGTATTAATAATTCAGATAATGTATCAAAAAAGACATTTCGCGATTTCTTTTCGTTAGGTGCGTATATGTTTAATAATGTATATATATTAGTTTTAATATCGATGCTCATTAAAACATATCTGCCATTCGTATCACTATTAATGTCAAGGATTTCGAATTGTAATTGTTTTTTAATTAAAATTGAGACCCCTTTACTGTTTCGTTCACCGTATGAGTGATACATGTCCCAGTCTGAAAAATCTTCAATTAAAGAACAGTGTAGATCAGATGAAAAATGTGTCTCTTGTAAAAATGCAATGTCCGTGTTTTGACATAGAAGGTATTGGTTTACTCTAGCACGTTTTGAGCGGTCTCTTAAGCCTTGGGCATTAAGAGAAACAATATGTAATACCGGTGGTTCACTCATTATAAGAAAAGGAAGTGTTTTTCTAGCTGCCGTTTCACCCATAATGAAACAAAATTGCATTGAGGATTACTGAGTAAAAGTTGGTATAAATATCGGTATACATAGTAAAACAATATGCATTGTATTTCTAAAACAAACGTTATGGGCTGTGCATACCTGACAAAGCAGATCTGAAATTGTAAAGGTATGGATATTATATGCATGGTGTTATACAAAATAGTGTTATTTGTAAGGATTAACAGGTTATATCTTTTGTGATACAGAATAAACAATCGACAATCGGTTATTAATTGACAAAAAGTGTTCATAGCATTTTGAGATTCATGAAAAGCACGTGAAAGTCGATAAAATGTGAACTGCTTTAAGGAATATCCCGTTAATAAACCATGTGTGCCTTTGTAAATAATCCGTTCGTTTGGGTTACAAACTGGCGGATCAAGGTTTGAGTAAGCACTATTTACCCGCTTTAACAAAATGTGGAACTCTGGTATAAACCGGATGCACTTATCGTAAATTATTTTGATAAGTATATGTCGTACTTTCAAAAAGTGCTCAAATTGCTCTAAGATATGAATCGTTAAAACTAAAATCGTCGAGCAACAGATAAAAAATGTGGTATTAACCTTTGGGACGTTTCTAACAGTTAATGAGTAGGCAATCATATTGAACATGTTAAAATATGTGTCTGCGTTAAACATTAACATAACAGTCGAATGCGATACTACGATTAGCATGCACACGATGTAAATTATAAACAAAGTAATCATGTCATCTAATATGACTTAAGATTTGGTCAAGGTATTAATAATCGTTTTACTAGCTATTTATTATTATTATTATTAGTAGTAGTAGTAGTAGTAGCAGTA
>NC_068365.1:56108394-56128394 GCF_020536995.1 Dreissena polymorpha
GTATTCAAGATTATTTTATGAAATGTAGAATTGTAATAAAAAAAACATCAAAACGTTAACCAACCAAAAGCAAGTCCATTTTCACGACGGAAGGACTTAAATACAAGGTTTCTTCTGATGTAGGAGTTTGTGACACACCAGAGATTGCCTAGTGATTTATTACGATGTAGCGTTGCAAGGAATTAGATCCTTCTTTCATTTTAAAAACAAAATATGCCTCGAGATTCATTCAGTGTGACTTTGATAATAGATCCTGAAACCCGTATTTGAACTGACCACATCTATGCTTTCTTATCACGGCTGTAAACTCATTTCACATTTTTACACGTGTTTCGCAAAAGAAAGCTTTGGTCTTTGACATTTTACCATGGCATGTTATCGTGACCTTGAAAAGTAGAGCAAAGTTATTGCGCGAAAGGCACCGAGTCGTCTTGCTTTATATTTACTGTGGGTAATTTGAAAATCCATCCGTGCTGGATATACGCATGCTGAATATGACCTATGATTTCATTTCTTATAACTAACATTCTATTGTAAACGTAATATTGATCATAGACATAGTTCCTTGGTCAAGAGACACACGGTATCATCAGGCTGTTCATGCCAGAAAAAAAATGAAACTCCTACTGACACAATTATGCCCAAAACAGGGTCCATAACCCAAGAGTGAAATTGATCTTGTATGCAGAAAACCTAACACATCGCCTTGTAATTTTTGGTAAGGTATATGAAATCCTTTCATAACGCAGTGGCAGCAAATGATAACACAAACGTTAAAATAATGTAAAATAATTTCAAACAAACGCTTTGCCACAGAAAAATCAGTCCCCTATTGCAGACATTTTGTTGGAGTAAGACTTTCCAAAAGATTCATTTAATAAGCGAAAGTACTGTTTATCTTGACAAGACGCATATCTAAGTTTTCAAATCTTTCCGTAACCATACCGACCACAATTTTAGTATGAAGAAAACACTGAAATAATGCCCATATGGTTTTCCAAAACCTAACTTTAGTACTTTCTGAGTTGTCACAGGAACCTGTTTTAGTGATCATATATTTATGTAACGGTTATGACTTCGATTGTTTTCTGACATACAACATAATAAAGTGAATAATATTGATAATGTCCTCTTTCAACAAAGTAGGATAAATCTAACTAAAATACTTTGAGTTATCGCAGAATCTAGATTGTAAGAACGAAAGGACGGAAGAACCCAGATTAAATAACTTTCAAATTTCCAATATGGCCCACCATCCACACACCAAGTGTCCTCTACCTAGCTACGTAATTTGTGATTTTTCGCAAGATTATTTTTGGTTTGTATTAAAAATATAACTAAAAATCGTGGATATTCCCAATGTTGACATGTATCCACATCCCAAACTTCTTCCATAATCCAGTACTGATTGTGTTATCGCAGGACCCCGATTTAGGTTTCAATTATTTACTTAGGCATGTCTATCATAATGTTTATGAGGAAAGAAAACCGAACTAATGCGCATATCCATTTTGCCCCTACATGGACATTGACATACATACACACACCCGTGGACACTAAGACAAACGGGCATTTCCCTTTGATCTCCTCAGGTAAGGGACAAAACAAACAGGAGAAACAGATACGATTGTTCCCCACACCCCCAAAAAAATCAAAATATTAATACAAAACAACACAGAGGAATGAAGTGATCTTCGATGTGATCTTAATGACAAATCTACAACACGTCTTAAGATAACAATGACGAATATTCCTTTCTTCTTCTTATCAATCATTTAATTTAAATCAAGGTTCGTGAAAAATGTCTGATATGTATTGCTCTGAGACAATCTTCCGCCTAAATGTTACGTCAACAAATGATGATACAATTTAAAATAATATATTTTTATCTAAAAGTAAATCAAATTGAAATGCAATAACAATACAAGTCTATATTACAAGTTATAGTGTGTATAGTTCAAATCTGTTAATTTTATCGAAATGCAGATGTTATTTCGGAAAGTAAAACTCCGTGGATGCGACTGTTGTGGTCTGTACACATCGGAATCTCTCGATATTATATCTTATGCGTTCAAGACTTCCTCGAAATTGACTAAGAGATCCTCTATGTGGAATACCTTGTCGATCGATATTATTGTACATCTTTAGCTTTTCGTCACACAATTGTATCAACCTCAAGTCCTCAGTGTTCAACGTCGACAGAATTTGCCTACAAATATAATAGTTCGATAGCAGTAAGCACAGTTATTTTTTATGAAAAATGTTTGTACTCATACATAATTCAAATTGTTGTTATCTACGCGCATATCGTTTAAGATGAAATATCTATAAATCACTTAGCTAGCGAATTAATCCTTTGAAATTGATCCGTTGTGTAAACTGTCATGGTATTAAGTTGAATTACTTGAAGCATTACCATTTAATATCATGTGCTTCAATTTAGTCAAATTACTTTGCTTTTGTATGAAACTTTTGTAGGAGGAGTTTTTTTCTACCTCTATGTACATTAATGTGGTTGTTAAAGTAAAATGTAGTAAAATAAAAATATACGACAATAATGGTTACATGGTATGTTTTTGGTTACTAAGATCTCGTGTCTTCTGATCCTCGATCTCTGTTATCATTTTTTTCAGATGGCTATAATATTGTAAAAAAAACACAAATCATCACTTATTTATAAATATCATTACGCAATTGAATTACGCTTATACGTCATAAATTTGTACTTTCAGTATAATGACAATTCAGACAATGAGATTTATTAAAATTGTAAGATGTGTGCCGATTAATAAGATTGCTTAAGTAGGTTTTAACAAACAAGCATATTCTGATATATTTTATGTGACAGCTAAATATATCCAGAACAATTATATAATTTAAACAATTCAAATAATACTTACTGCAATCTATTTTCAAGCGATGTTTTATAATCACTTAGGCGCCATATTTGTTCATACACACAGTCCAATCTGCGAAAAGCATGACACTTATTGAATGTACGCCGCTCAATAAACCACTTTTACAAATTAAGAAATCAAAAAATAAAAACAATCATAAATATTGGTATAATGGATGGATGCTCAATACTGCCATTTGACCTCTGATTGTCGCCTAACCTAAAACCTCACACACGTTTCAATGGCGTTTTATGTCTTGTTATTTGGAGATTAATTGATTTAAAAATTGGCAGGAAATACATATTTTTTACATCGACTTGGCTTTTATGTTAAGCGATAAATGTTTCCTATGCAACATTGACAAAAAATAACATAAAACATTACACGATTAAAGCTTGGGTCAGCGCTTTGAGAAGTATGGCGGTTGTTAACAAGTTTATCGACACGCTTAATCTTTATGAGCCAAGCTATTATATAAAAAAAATGCGCACTTGCACAATTAACAGCAAAGAAATAACAATAATAATCTCCTTTGGGCACGCACCCACAATATGTTGAGTTGAAGTATGCTAATTATTATAACTACCCTAACAATCACAAATCCGAGATAATGCATATACGTGTTATGCATATAGCTGTAACACTTTTCCTGTCCCAGTAGACTATCATACATGTAAGGGTACATGTACTGTCATACGATGGAATGATCTAGTTTATGTTATTTTAGACTGACTGGACTCAATTCGGGACATCGTATGATGTGGTGCTCTGGCGGTCACGGGTGTTGACCAGGCCACGAACTACTGTTGATTTGGGTTAAGATACAATTTTGAAGGGATGATGGGGAGTTTGTTTACTTGTTGAGACCATCACGTTTTTAGAACATGACCGTTTATATAAGCATTAATATAATCATTTAAATAAGCATTTATAAAGGATTAGTATAAAAGCGGGGTATTTTTTAACAAACTGGGAGCCGAGCCAAGCCAGCGGTTTTGAACTCGCACAGTGAACATCCCAATTTAACGGCTTCACGGGATAGTGCAAGAGAGACGGACATTTGGACATTTACTTATTGGACGGATTATATTTGTGTTGGAGTATCTTGTTTATTTTTGTCTCTATCTAGTATCAATCATTTAATAAGGATAATATACAGAACAATATAATCTATACGATCATTTAACCAAGAATAAAAGTTGGTATATTCTACAAAAAGACTTGTTGCCTTATTACTTTGCAAACTTGATGGGTAGTTAAACGAACCTGGGACATTTAAGTCAAAACAAAAAAATTACACAACGCGACTTTAACGAACTTTGAGAACCAATAGATTACATAAGGGCAGAAGTGCCACATAGCATAAGATGCAATTTTCGCTGATCTATTTAGCTTTAACAGAGAACCAGGCGAACGGAAATATGCTCGGGTGGACTGATGAACGATACGATTTACAAAGAGTGTAATGGATAACATCATTGGCAAAAAACGCTCCACGTCCATGAAAATTGGAAAACAGAGCTCATAGATCACAGGCAGACGAAGCGGCGACTATATGCCCATTTTTAGAAGCATTTTAAATTACAATTTGAATACAATGTGTTGTTTAAAGCGACTCGTTTGTTTTTGAAAAACTAATTGATATTGTTTAAAACATCTTCATATTTGTAAAATGCAATATCTCGCTGATGTATTATCAAACCGGTATTAGGGGGGGACCTTGGAATGCCCAACCAAGTATGGAATGTTCAAATGGTTTTATAACTTCAAGCATGCATAAATGCTGTTGAAAAGCTAGTAAAACTATATTGCTGAATAACTAACCTTTGTCGGCGAGCAACAATGTCTTTTTATATGCCATCCTATAAAATAAACAATTTTGTTATTATTGTAATTACTATGTTTTTGTACACAATTAACCCTGCATTGTACTCTGCAGTGACCAAAATCGATTCGTTCGGTACTATAATAAATGCATTAAATTACCAGTTTACAAACACGTTAAACAAATGTGAATCTTACCCATCAATTACCAGCATGAGCAATTGGCCTCTAGCTTGACTACCCGAGTTTGTTTTTTTAAGAGAAGCGTTCAAAAGTTTTAATGCTGTGGACGTCCATTTTAAACATTTAAACCCTGTGCGAAAGCCAAGTCAGACCACAGGGACACAACTGAACAACTCGAATTTTTCGTACCAAATACTACACCTCTGGGTATTTACATCTTTGCCAGTTTAGACATCAGATGCACATGTTAACAAACGTTATTGAAGTTCACCAAATAATAGGGACTGCTAAATATATATTAACTTCGTACTCCAAAAGTTGATAACAATTCTCAAACGTCTTCAATGTATCCGTGGTTTGACTTATCCGAATATGGAACTTAAGAACAATTTGATAAGTTATATATCATCAAATAAAATATAAACCTTGTATACATTCAAGGACAAAAAACAAGTTCGTGTTAAGTTAAACTAAAAATCAAACGATGTATGTTTGACACAGTCAAGAGGCTTTAAGATGAGTCAATTTGATTCCATATTAAACCGTTTTTCGTACAGGGTTTGAAAATCGATTAAAGTTCCAGTTAAACAGAGAAACGATACGTTTTAAAACAATTGTTCTTCAGAAAACCACGTCCCCGTAATCTAACATTCAAATTAATACCGCGAGGTATTGTATTTAATGTCAATAAATCAATTAGGAACCGAGTCTGAAATAACTGCCCTATTTGAGTTACGATAGGAGTGTACCAGTAAAAAGTGTGGGTATTTTGCGGTACTGCTTACTGCATCGATATAATCGTATTTAATAAGACACTGTAATCTTGGCATTTGACAGGTAGGCCTTGAAATTGATTGGCGTTTTCCTCTTGTCATGAGAACCTGTCATAACAATCTGAATTAGTGTAGGTCTAAGATCTGTTTAGATATTGCGGACAGGACATTGCATACATATTTACTATTCGACTATCAAGTGGACTGCCTTTGTGGATTGTAAAGAATAACACCGCTACATCATGTGGTGTTTTATTCCGGAAGATCTTAACCAGATTAATCCCCGGTGACATTATGGGAAATAAATTGCCAATGTAAGAATTACACTACATTTGTGTCAGTACAAAACCCCATCGATCCCCATGGACACGATTGGAAAACTTATTGTTAAAGACATTTTTTTTAAATCGCATTACAATGCATTTGTTCTAAATTTTGAATTATGTTTAGCGACGTGACCAGCAACGATCTGAACTCATAATCTGTCGAAATATTACGACGGACGACACGCGTCAAACAAAAACAAAACATTTAAACAACTTTGTGCATGAGCTTGTTGTACTCCCATGTAATTTTCAGTAACAGACAATTAATTAAGATGCAAATGTGTATGTACACGTGGTTAAACCGAATACACGAGTAAGTGAATGTAAAAGAATCATCAAAATAACCCAACATTTAATAAACTACATACAGTCGTCTTATTTCTGCTTCCAGATTGTCCAACTCTTTTGTTTGAGTTTCTATAATAGCAAGCAAAGTACCCTCATTTGAGCGACAATTGTTCTCGCATCTTTCAAGTTCAGCTCTGAAACATAGCAACAAATGGTCGTCGCTTGAATTTAATATACTTTATTTTAGTGTTATAAACTAAAACAAACACCAGTCCTGATGTTTTAATACATTACTACATTTCGTTGCATGATTACCATACGTGTGCTTGTATATATAACTATATACAAGTATTTTGTTTGCTTTGTTAAGTAAGTTCGTTCTTACTTAGGTACGAATGAAAAGCATAAGATAATGTTTCAAATAAATATTCTATATATTTGTGCACTTTTTCTAGTCCGTAGTAGTTGTTTAGTAACTGTAAATACAATGGAAATTTATTTTGTTTAAAAATAGAATTATTTTACCATAAAGGGACGTGCAAAGGACACAATATGAAGCGGATAGTACACATGTACGACACGTTAATATTTTATTACATTACATTAATTTAGGTTTAAACGCTTGTTTCTCACGAATATTTTATTTGGGCTGCACAAGATAAACCCTCAAGTAGCATCTTATGCAAAAATTACATCCATTGACTTTTTGTATTACAATTTTCACACACATTAAGTATTTTGAATCCATAAACGTGTATAAATGCTCGTAAAATTCATATGACGTTTGAGAGAAATTAACGAAGGGTTACACTACTTCGCCAAAATTATTTGACAAACTATGTATGACTTTTTTCGCCGCATTCAAGCGTTTATGTTGGTCATCTAACGCCAATCATACAATCTACTTACACTTGACAAGGACAAGTTAAGTCGATATTTGCAATTATTTGGTTATTATTATTAAGTATCAAAGAATCAAATCTAGTTAAACGATAAGGAAATAAGTTATATTATCTACATAATTTGTCAACCGAATTTGTGGAAGAAATATCGTTAATCTTTTTCATCCACAAAAATAGCTCTCTTGTAAAACATAGTATTGTAATAGATTCCCGAAACTTACGACACTTGAAACAAAAATGTACTATCTGTTTAGCACGTCACGTTGTGGCATTCGTTATTTTGTTATTTGTCTGCATACGCGCATGTTTGTTTATTAGTTATGGGACAATTTTAGGTTCGGCTAGCCCTCACATCGGTCTTAAGCCCCACTGCTTTGCATTGACTGTTTGAAGGCAGTTTAGGAAATTTTGAGGTCGGGTCGTGTAATTATATTAACATTAAACGCCCAACGCACAGTAATCATAACGTTTTGCCACAATTGATTATACTAAGTGCTACTAGTAAGTTTAGACAACAAAGTGTTTGATGTATAATACGTATACAATGAACGAACATAAGTAAAATTATTGTACTAAATGTTTATACTTACTTGATAATGAAATACTTCGCCAATTGTTTAGCAGCGATATCATTTCAGTTTCCTCTATTCTAAAGAATAAAAAGAACACTATATAAAGACACTTATTCTCACACAGTGGTAATCATACATTATCATTTGTATATGGGGATGGAATTTCGATATATAAACATCAAACGTTTTCCTTTTTAGACTTCGTTGTCATTGCATTGCATGTATAATTATATCTTAAACCCATCTCTATTAATTCAGATGAACTAGAAATAATGTATTAAAAACAAAAAACTTACACTTTGTGAAGCGCAAACTGATCGTCAACGCACAACCATCTGAAAATATAACATGCTCGGAAAAAGTAAGTGTATACAACTTTTTTATTTAATTTAGTTAATTATTATGTAAAGTACCTTTAAAATGTAAAATAATTATTGCAACAATACTAAGAATGTAACGAATATGACATACGATATTGCCTATCACATTTTATTATAATGATCGACGACATAACGACAATAAAAAAAAAAATCGAAATATGTTATTTCAATTGACATTAAATTACATACCGTAGTTGTTCCTTCAGGGTATTTACTTCGACGTTCGATTTGTCTAATTTTTGCAATACCTCGTCGAGTTCAGAAAATGGCTCCTGGGTGGTATTTCTATTGGAAAATAAGATCCAAATCAGGTGCCGAAAAATAGACATAAGTGTGTACGTATGACATAGTGATTACGAGTTGTAATCGATATATCACCTACGTTTGAAACATGTTTACTACTGTTTATTTGCTGTCTCCATAGCTCATTACTTTTCAGGACGAGTGAATTGGTTTCTGTCAGAGAATAGTCATTTTTAAGACAAAAGAGTAAGTTTTAAACCATTTCAGTGGGTCCACTAGTAGACGATAACCACAATAAATATGTTTATTATATTTGTGAAGTGTCAGTATTATTGTATTTAAAAAGAAACACTAAGAACAAGTCAATTTAGAATTAGAATATGGTCCTAGATCGCTCACCATTCAATAAACAACAATTAAACAAGAAGAGCCAACTTTGACCCAAGGGAATTAACACCGCTTCGCCTTATTATTTCAGAGAATATCTGAATATCAATATTACAGGTAAACCCCTGGCCATTGTGGAGCATGTTCATAGGCGATTTTCGAACAATATTTGTAGAGCACCACTATGTGATGTCACATACCGAATACCAAATATGAAACCTCTGGTCCGTTCGGTTTAAAAGAGGATTTTGCAATGTAACTCTATATTGATCTTGCTATCATGTGACCCCAATGGTGGGCATAATTTCTTTGAAAAACATTGGAAGTGGATCAACAAAGAAAGAGGATATGTTACATGACATATGCCTTAGACCTTAAGGTTTCAGAAAAATCTCACTGTAAACATATCAGGAAACCAAGTTCGGAGCCAATTTAATCTAACGGGTATTATTACGAGTAAATCTCACTTATTAGGGGACTAGCATTAGCTACATCCTAATACAAAAGTCTATACCTTACAGTGTAATGAGATATTTAATAGCTTTCCCTTAAATTCAATCTTAATGCCGTGGTCGATATTTACTCCAGGACCAATATTCACACAAACTTGGTACATGACCCACTCTATGTTTCACTTGCCGTAAATGTAATTTCTGAATTCTGGTTTACAAGGAGATTTTTCTTGCGGTTTCGAATGGAATGTTTTTAACGTTTCCCGATATTTACAATAAGGGGAAAAACCAGAAACATCATTCAGCGAGGCAAGTTTGATCCCAGGGATTTTATAAACGCATTGGGTCCACAAATCGACCTTACAGATTAAATATCTAACCCATGTGGGCTTAGCGGTTTCAGAGATTTTAAAATGTTCACTTAAAACATAAATGAAACCCTAAGCCGTGTGCAAACATGTATTACCAAACGGGCATCTTTTTTTTTAAACTTAGATCATGATCACTATACGATTCAAAATACTATACGTTTGGGCCTTTCTGTTTCAGAGATTTTTTAACTATTTACACATATAGACAACGAGTAACGTACAGCGAGGCCATTATGCCATCTGTGGAAGGTGTTTTAACAAACTTGTGATCGGATCACAATGCAAAGTGACATGCAATTTACAAAGTCGATAAGCCTGGCTGTTTAAGAAGAGACAATTTTGTTTTCAGTTTTCACTTACATGTGCAGAAAATAAGTGTGGAGATATTTCTAATCCCAGGGATATGACTATATCAGAAATAAACGAGGACCACCTAACCATGCTTCGCCCCAATTTTATTCAATGGCCTTGTGGAATATTATTTAAGGTTTAAATGTTTAGCTCTGGTAGCCTATATATGCTACGGAACGAATGATGTTAACAAATTTGACAGGGTTGTAAACCAATTATCATTCCTATTGAGTGTTGTTGTTTTTTTAATTTGGCAATTTGTAAAGGCGAATATTACGTTTTAATGAAAATTAAACGCACGACAAACAAGGCGCTTTCAAAAGCTAAAATTAACAAGTGGTCTTCATACAGTTGTATTTGATATATTTAAAGATATCATGTTACTGTCGACACACAAACGACACGTGTCCGAGAAACAACATATTGTAACACTGCAACAAAATGACTGAAATGAAGAACAACCACATTTACTTACCGATTGTTCCTTTAGAGAAGGTATACCTTAAAATAAAGTAATACACCAATAATTTAACGTATTGCGAATGCAGAATCAGAAAACACTCTTTCGGGATAAATATTTAATATATAAGGCATGATAAAAAAGCAATACGGACAACTTTCCATATGGCTAAAAATATGGCGGTTGTGATGCTGGTCTTGATGTTGGTGGTTTTGTAGGGGGTGCAATAAGTGGTGATGGTGTTGGAGTAGTTCACACTCTTGATTGATGTGATTCACACGTGTATAATGAAGAATTTGTAACATTATTGTATATTACCATGTTAGCACATTTCAATGAATAACCTATGTTTCATGCAAATAATAATGCTGCAAAAGTAAAAAGTGGTTAGAAATAAACGATCACACAATCATTTCATGCAACGATACAAACAACGCTATTTCAGATTGCATACATAAATATTTAAAAAACTGATTGATTGCTCAAACGCATCGGGAGCGCTTAAACTTGTAATTTCCGTATTTCTAGATATACAGCTATGCTTGAGGAACAGAAAGACAAAAGAAAAGTCCATATGGAAGGAAATGTCAGCTAGCGCATTCATTTTGTTAAATTGCTCTTTCATATTGCTTTTTTACTAATGCGTATCGTTTGATAACATGTCCATGTTGACATGACACAATTAAATATCAATATATGAGATTGTTTGTTACAGACATATTGCAACTTCGATGTGCATTTGTTATTCTCATATCACTCGTTAGCATAATATGGTAGTTTATTTTCAAATGTTGTTTCTTGATAAATGTTAAGTGCATATTATTTTGTGTAAATTGATGCAAATGCATCTATTTAGTACCATGTTTATTCAAGTTGTTATCGCTTATTAATTTGTACATTACAACTGTAAATTAGTTATTGAACTGATTATCACACTATCATGACATTAGTACTTCTGCTTTACGCAAAATGAAATTCATGACAGGCGAAATGACAATTTGAAATATGAATTTCATATTTAACGGTGACGCAGAAATATCGGGAATATTAAACACCAAGATATGTGTAAATATATAAAAAACAAATGATTTTGTCGGAAAGGCCATGTCCCTGCAAGTAAAACCCATGTATCGTTTAATACGTTTATCTTTCAGTTCTTTCTTGTGTTCGTCTTTGCGTGTCCGTCATATATCACGATGGTTATTTTAAAGCGGGGAAAATTGGAAATCGACAGTTTACTTAATACATTTTAATGATTTCCAGGAATAATGACAAATGACTTTACATATTAAATAAATTGTTTACTGCATCAGGAATGAGCGTTATGACAGGTTGCACATTGCCTGTAAAAATGTATTACATGGCCAGATCCGGACATGTCTTTCACATGGATGCTTGAGTAAGTAGCGTTTGCGGACATGCGTCACTAAACGTACTGACTGTTGTGTGTGTATTAACTGTATGTTCTACATCTTTTCAACTGTCTCCAAAACTTTGAGAAAATTGATATGGGAGAATTTTAATTTTTAATTGCCAAACATGCACACAGGTAAGCTCAAACAACTCAAAAACTCAAATAAATTATACACCGTTTTCAAACAAGTATTTAAAATAGGCATCGTAGTTCATAATCTCTTCAATAGCGTTTTGTTGTTTTTGTTGTTGTTGTTGATTGTGTGCGCTTTTTAGGCGGGGGTTCGGGGTTAATCAGTTTAGATGATCATATGAATATATGAATGTAATGTTATCTTAAGGCAACAGCATGCGCAATTGTTTAGAATTAACAATCCATGTCCAATTATAAATAATCTTCATTGTCCATTATGAGGTGCCATTTATTCCGCCATTTCGCTAATGTAAAGATGTGTTTAATGTCTCATTACTCCAGCTTTGGTAGTGCTTGGTACGTTCGGCTCTTATCGAAGCGGACTTGATTCAGTCACCATTCGGTGCATGTGGGTTTAGGCGTTGGTCATTTTTCTTAAAAGATTAGGCTTCCTGCGGGTACCCCGATCCCGCTATAACCTCTCTTAGCTATATTTAAATATCCGTAGTTTAAATATATCTTATTCAAATTTCAATTAACATAAAAGTATAAAAGTCATTGGTACTGTTTAACAAATGATTTCTCGCCGAAAGGAGCTTCGAAATGCACACCTGCACAATCGTTATACGCACGCAAACATAGATAAACGCACACATACCGACATGACATGAGTCATGAGTGTAAACGCGTGTCAATTGTCAATTGCGAAAAGAAATAACATTCATTAAAATAATTTTAACAGATATTCAAAGCATGAACGATGACTTTTTTTGTACAGAACACGCAAGAAAAAAAAATACCGTTTTAGTCCATCATAATTTATATGCACGATATCAACTCAATAATGTCAGTAGGCAACATGCATATACTTGCTGAAAACTCCTTCCATAAGTCCTAAGAAATATTTTGGTAAATCAATCTGTACCAAAATGGTTTATTTACATTGAAAATAATACCTAATTTCCATCTTAAGTCCCTTTTTCTTTGACCTAATCATATCAATATGGATTTACAGTATATAACAGCCATGATATGGTAAATAGTTTCACAATATCTATGTTGAAAAAGACAGTCAACGATATTTGAACAACACAGAACTTGGCAGATACATCGCCGATTTAGTAAACAAGTAAAAAGAAATTCTTATGAAACCCTAAAGTAAATTGCTCATCCGTACAAAATCAAAAAATCAGTTGGTTTTCTCCAACATAAAAACCATAAGAACCAAACAAAGTTGCATTTGTTCAATGTAGAGATTTAGGTTTATAACACGGGGAGATTCAAAATGTAAGGTAGACGTTTAAAATCAAGAATGAGACATTTATGTCGGTATGCGACCAATAAGTAATAAAACAACCTGAGTTCCTTTGTTAATCTGTTGACATCTCTTTCCATGTTCTCAATGACAGAGTTTGTCCATTTCAATGTCTCATATCCAATCATTACTCCTTCCCACTGCAGCGGTTCGCTTGTTAATCTACAAAACGCATGTTTAAACCGTTGAGCACTGCAAATTAATCATCGCAACATGAAACGTACTGTATAGTATTAGAAAAATAAGATCAGGTATCTTATTCTTAAAGAACTTGTTTTATGGAAGTACACATTTTGGAAGTAAAACAGTGCATTTACAAACAAGTTATTTTAACTGATATGTTCCAAACATGTGAACATTATTTGAAAGTTCAAATTGAAATACAGTCCTCTCTATACAAATTTTCAGCTAAAACTGTATATAGTATGTATGTGCAATTACATTGTTTTGAAATATGAAACTGTTTTTTATTGTATAAATAGGTTATTAATACACACTTCAGCAATAGTTAAATATGAAGAAATGATCATTGTATTTAACGAGGTGCCGCGTTATTCGATTAAATACCATGGGCCTACTTTGTTCTTAAAACAACAATGTTCGGTTCAGTAAGGTATTTTATGTTGTTTTTTATTTTAAAGCGATGTTCATACGTATAACCATGTACGATTGCGAAATGCTTCTAGAACACGCAATAAAAAGCAACGATAAAAGCAAATTACCACACATTTACCGTAGCATTGACCCAGTGCCGTGTTTGAAAATTGCTTAGTGCCTGCGACTATTTATAAATTGTAAAGTTAATAATATAACATCTTCAGATCAAAACTGGAGGATTTTTAAGTTTTTAAATATTTGTGTTTATTTCTCTATATATTAAAATGTGTCCATTATGGCAAAGCAAACATATTCTTTCGCGTCTCTATGTTTATCAGAAATATTAACGTAAATTTAAAAACAAATCACAAAGAAACTTGCATTTATACAATAATAAAAGTCAAATGTAGTTTTCACTGATGTTGGCTATCTCTCAACAACGATTGGGATTCGATGCAGTTCTAAACGTATAAATAGATTATTTTAATATGAAAACGCTCTGTGTCTAAAATACCTATCAAGTTTAGACTTCTGCGAATTCGAAATGTTGCGATCTTCCTTTGACAGCCAATGCAATTTGAGTTGACGTACACTCTGTATTCGCATTGCGATATGCTGTTAAATGAGCATTTTGAATCGTCAAAACCTGCTTTGCACTGAGAACACTATCGAAATGATACATGTAATGCACACTCTTCATTATTTACCTTAGTCTTGCAACTGAAGTTTCCTAAAACATAATAATTATGTTAAGTCTCGAGTTCAATAACACAGAATGACATAAATGCCCGTAAAGCGCAGATGGAATGAGATAAATATACTTTCTTATGTGAATACAATTTAAACATAAATATAAACTTTTTCATGCAGATACGTATTATAGTTTGGAAATATTTCTGACATTTCTTGTTGTATCAACGAATTTAACGCTATCGTTATAGCAGGCAGAAGCCATTAGGTTCATTTATTAATTGCATTTTTAAAAAGTATTAAATGTTGATGAACTTTAAAATCGGTGATATCTTAATGGTACGGGGTTTGTGATATAAATCCAATGTTTATCTGGTCAATGCACATAATTCGCAAAATTAAGCATGCAGACATGCGAGTACATTTCTGTTATCATATAATTTAATACAAAGGTAGTTAAACATATTTGATTATTTCGATGTATACATCTTTAAGTATTTTTCAAATTAAAAAAAAAACAATATATAGGAACGATAAGTAATGTTTTACCGGGTTATAAGTAGCCTCTGCAGATGTCTGTTGGCTGTAATAAGCGACATCACAATCAATGTTCCTGTAATCAAATAAAAGATGAAAGAAAAAATTACTTAGCTTTGTCACGTTTTGCAAACAAAAATAAGGATTTCTGATTTAAATTATAAAGATGTGAACTGTTTGACGACAGGACGTTAGTCTTTTAAGAAATAGTCAGTGTATTGTATGTGACTTTTGGTATCATGGGATATCAGAAGAGACTGATATGGGGTTTGAAAAGTAGGGGAATGCCGAGACTTTTACACGCCATATCGAACATGTCTGATATCACGTGATTTCAAAAGACACCAACCATATATTCTAGTCATTATTCCCCTTTTGTTTTCAAACATATTGTTTTTAAAAGTGTTAACACAGACCGCAAGTTGTTAACGATTTACAGTAATATCAATTATTCAAAGAGACAACCTGATGAAATCGTTATACCGCCTAATGACGCCTACATGAATTAATTTGTATTGAACATTACACATACGAAACAGTTCTGAATAAAATCATTTAAACACAAAGAAATATAAATGAAGCTAATGTTAAAAAACGTATAGCGAGAAAGGGCCATTTGTCGTGATATAAAGCACACACACACACAAATTAAAATAAATAAAATGACGTATTTTAAACTATTAAAACACCCAGATTGCATACTCTAGTCTGCACATAAAGATGGATTTAAAAGTTTGAAATGTACACACGAAACCAAAAAAATATAATCATACGGATTATACATCATCACAACCAGTGGCATTGTTTAGAAGAGAGTCTTTCATAAACTGTTTTCGCCATATAATGATTCATTTTATATTCAAATCCTGACCATGTTCTCTTGAGGAAGTATGGATGATCAACTGGGCAATGTAAACAAACATGTACGAATTACATTTTAAGTATCTGCGACGTGTGTGAAATGTGATGTTGGTTTGATTGATAAAAAGGAGACACACGCGGAATTAAAAACAGTAATTTGATCATTTAAAAATACATTAACTGCATTGTGTAGCAATAATAACGTGCGCGAAAAATGAAATTATCAGGATATCGCATATATTTGTTGCGAAAGTTGTGGGAATTTCTTGGCTGCAATCAACATGTGTAGTACAATACGATGTATTAATCTGTCGCATGCAAAACGGACATAATTTGCTAAACAGTATTAATATTTTAATCATCAAAGTGGAGTATTGGGGATTTTGTATTTAAAGGTAAAACTTTTAAATAATGCATTTAAACATGCACCTCTATTAATTAAAGTAAACTGCCAAGATGGCGATTGCTGAACTTAAAATTCTATGCACGTTATTTGTGTTCTAAATGACGATTCCTTATTTGTTCATATCCCGTCATTCATGATCATGCGTTAAATCTTTTATTTAAAGATCGATACAACGTATGGAATTGAATATTGAATGTTCATGTTCATTTTAATCTATGGCTTATCTGTTTTACCTTTGGGTGTGAAGACGATAAACATCATTTGAAGATAGTTTTTGCTCCAAAGACCCATAAAAGCCTTTATACAAATTGAGTTTGCCCCTCGCATGGCACAGTCTGTAATATAAACGAATACAAGAATGAAGAAATTGTTATCAATTATTATTGTATATACTTTTAATATTTTTCACTATGAAGCATATTTTCATTTCCGTATCCAGTAGGGATAACAGCAAATAGACACATACAAAAACGTTTCTGATATATTTTGCCTTAAAAGTTTTTAGTTTATGTGTCTTTAAATTGACGACTACATGGTACTTTATGTTACTTAACAAAACAATTCTATGCATCCTACCGCTAAATGGTTTTATAGAAGGAACGTTAACATGTCATGTAAAGTTTTGCTTAACACGCCGGGTCACCTTAACATGCCTACTTCGTAAACATATAGGATTACTTTTTGGCCTTTCACTTTATGTTCAATGTCATGTGAACTTAACACACGTAGACCATTTAACTCGTTAAAATGTATCAACATCCTCAGTCATGTGTACTTACATTTCAATTTAAATATGCATTAAAGGAATTAATTTCAAATAAATGCACTGTTTAACAATATAAGTTGTTAGTACATGCAGCGTTTCTATTTATTGTTTGAAAGATGGCAAAAAACAGTGAAATACGAACTTTTCTGCTGACATAACCTCAATGGATCCTTTTATTGTATTAATACTGTAGAATATACCCGAATTACGTGATGGTCTAAATTACTTGTTTTCGCTGAACTTAAGTACATTATTTAAGGACTGTGAACAGTGTCAGTGACTTATTATGAGTGTTTAATCTCATTAGTGTAGTACATGTTCTTTTGTTTAATGTTCGATGTAAATCGACGTAGAATTAAACGGGTTTCTTGGATAAATTGATCGTTTCTTTTTAAGCAATTTAATTAATGTCTATTCACAAAGATTGCTTGCTTACATCGACGTTTTGAATAGAAAAGAAGTATGACGATGAACAATTGTATCGTGTCCGTCGCTTGCAGATTTTCAACTTATCATGGAAGGAAACAAAACTGTACGAAAATAAACATGGTTCATACAAAAACTTTGGTGAGAAGAGAATTAGCCAGTAGATGTTTGACTTGTAAATGTCAGCTAATATAAAATTCGTCAATGGACGATTTTTTAAGACAAAAAAATAACAATATCGGCGGGGATAAGTTCTTGACCATGATCTACAAGGGTCAAGGGTAGACCTTGACATGTTTTAAGTTGGTATATTTGAAGGGACCTTTTCACGTTTTGTACAATTGACAAAATTGTTTCAGATTCGCAAATTTTCGCTTAAGTTATGATGATTTGTGAGGTATTAGTAATATTTCACATTAACCATTCTCTAAAATATCCATTATATGCATCTTTTGACGATTTAAAAACCTGATAAATATAAAGCGTCGCAACGCGAAACGATTAAATAATTTGGAGAATTCTGTTGTTGGCATTACATTTTGTGACACTACGAGGATTGCTCATATAAAGTATTAAATGCATCATTTTTCTATGAGTATGGATAGCCAAGTGTTAGGCTTTTACTCCAGGGGTTAGTGGTTCGAGTCCAGTTGAGGGTACCTTTTTTTCTTTCTTTAATTGTATTCTTGTTTTTTACTAGAGCTTTTTAGATCCTGTTTTTACATTAATCAATATATAGCTTTTAGTTCCAAACCACAACACATGCAAAAAATCTGTGAAAAAGTCCCTTTAAGAGGCATACGTTACTGTTTTTTCTTTGAATTGTTGAGGACAATATCGCGTGGCGTAACCATGAAAGATCACAAATACTTTTGATATTGCTGCTCAAGGTTTGATTCAATTAGTTTAATCTGTTTTCTTCTATTTTAACAATTAAACGCTGACATTTATGTAACAAATATTTGATTCAAATAAATATTATAAGATAAGTATAATACTATATTAGTGTCATGAGCTTTACTTTAACGGACTCGTCTCAGAAAGGCTTACACGGCTCGACAATCTGTATAAACTTTTCTTCAACTCGTCGGATAAATTCAAGTACACAATAACACTAATATAAAGTATTTTCTATATTGTCGTCAAAAAAGCAAGTTCACAGGAAATTGCGTAACGCAAATTAGCGCCCAAAACAGTCTTTGTCAAATACATTGTTATAATAATTCAAAGGTAAATTACAATGACATCCTTTTTGTTTTTATAAAGTCAATGTTAACCCTTCCATTCGGAAACAGAACGGTTTAGAAGCCTTTATAGAAGCATTAGAAAACAAAACAGACATGACAATCCCATCTAAAGCAAAATGAAGAAAGGTGTGTAACTTTTATTGACAACAATATCATAATGTTCAATGGAAGAGTATAAACATATATTAAAGGTGTTGTACAAGGATAGAAACTAAGAAGAAATTATGCATGTAGCTACTTAATGAGATTAGCAACTGACGAATGATGAATGTCTACATGTGTTGAAGCATATTGACAATTCAGCCCTTGGAATCATATGTGAGAGAGAAGCTAGACTAATTCCTAGAACATGCAAATTCGACTGACGAAGTCATACGTGCATTAATGCTAGAAGATGGAATCCTGATAGAAATTTTAGATACTATTGTGAGGACGAAACATTGGACATTGACAACATCAGTTACACTAAACCCACCGACAAGATTATGTGTTTGATACAGAACTCAAGCCATCCTACAGAAACGAAACAATCCATTCAATACGGTTTACTGATACAATTCCAGAGATTATAATCCAATGCAGAAGATTACCGGCATCATAAACAAATATTAAGAAACCAACTTCTCAAACTGCGATATAGCTGAAAGTTGCTTGATAAACGGTTTGTACCAGAGGGCAAATTAAATAAATGTAGAGAAAGTATTTTGAAACCAAAGGAAAATAAGAAAAAAATATACAAGACATGAGTAAATCTGGTTCGAATATTCTTGAAAAAACTGCCAAATATTCATGAACTTGTACAAATACATCTACCTACACTAAACCAATTGTAGAAAATGAAAGAGATGTTTACTGCTACCCAAATAATTGCGTTTAAAAGGAAGACGGGAACAAATCTGATGTCATGGGAAGACAACTCGTGTTGTCCAATCCGAGACAACAAAGAAGTACAATGTACAATAAAACTTATAGTTTGTAAAATGTAAGAAAGACGGAAAGACAAAATGGCTTAATAGAATTTCCTCAGCCGGTAGATACCATTGTGCTAGTAGTAGAAGTAGTAGTAGTAGTAGTAGTAGTAGTAGTAGTAGTAGTAGTAGTAGTAGTAGTAGTAGTAGTAGTAGTAGTAGTAGTAGTAGTAGTAGTAGTAGTAGTAGTAGTAGTAGTAGTAGTAGTAGTAGTAGTAGTAGTAGTAGTAGT
>NC_068365.1:56130894-56143394 GCF_020536995.1 Dreissena polymorpha
AAAAAAGATAGACACAAACTTTGAGAAGCATATTAAGGCCAAATATGTCAGAACTATAGAAGAGTTTTCTGAATCAAATAGTCTGCAGACTATAATGTGTAGGAACTTAGAATTAAACCATAAGCCAGCATTCAACTGAACAATACTTGTTTATATGCAGATAATATAATGTAATTTAACAGCTTTGTGTACGAAAACACACCTGACATACCAAATTTGACGAGCCGAAAATATGCCACTTAAAATGTGGTTGATTATCTTGTTAAATTGCTTTCGTGATACAACACAATTATAAAATCAAAATTTGACTTTGCGGTTCTTATATACTGGGCTTGTTTTTACCAATAAGCAAGTAGTTATAATTTTAGCAACGAAAGATTGGGTTTTAGTTTTTATGTAATTAGATTTTCGACGTTAACATAAATTCAATATTATCTTAACTGCTTTAATAATAAATGAATACTTCTGTAAAACGATTTCAATAACATCGCTACCTTTGTAAAATGGAACGTATCCACTCCTCGTCATTCGTGCTATAAAGTAAAAACGAGAATAAAAGTTAACAACTTATTTGACAAAAGCAAATTAATACTTGACCATACTATCATGATTCTGTTAGTAGTTTATGTTTGGCAAGTTATTTTGATTTTGACCATCAGACAACAAATAAGCGTTCAAAAGCTCTTTTCAGTATACTCCACGCAACATAAATGAGGTTGTCCGCGAAGTCCACAACCCTTGTACACGGTCATACTGATGTTATTATCGGATCTACTTTGCGTGTAAAAACTGAAAATGTTCAGTGTTGTGTTCCAATAATATTAAATTTAATTATGTTAATGTCTGCATATTAAGTCAATATCATTTTATAATCATATTTTTATCGCGCATTCTAACATATATGGAACGATCGTCGATATGTTTATAGTGTATTCTTAAGTAGTCGGCTTTTCGCGTTAGAAACAGCTTGATGACGATTTATATTGTGTTTTATTTTTTGCAAAATGCTTAAAGTGTTACAGCGTCTAAAAGTCTTAATGCTGTTGAATTGTACCTTTTTTTTTCGAACTCAGGCATTCAAAACGTTCTTACTATAACACACACATGTACATTTTACTACTCCGCCGTTCCGTTTCCATATAATACGCATTAAATAAAACTACTCCTTGATTTGTATGTGCACCGGTGGAGTTTGTTGGGGGACAAATGTTTTATTTCATAAACAAAACTATATGAATTTCACTCGTCATTCATAAATATGAGCGAATGCGTTCGGCAATCAGTCATGAACAAGTTATAATAATTTAATGATATTGTTGAACTCTTAAACTCGTTGAGACGTAAATGGACCTTATTATGTACGTAAGGATCTTATTCATCATAAGGAGAAAACGTGTGTAAATTGTCAGAAAAAAATCCTCACTAAGCGCAGATATATTTTGTTGAACAGTATATACTTACGTGTCTAGTATTTTCTGTAAAAGAGTCCCATGGTCATTTAAATCTTGTACTGCTTTTTCCAACTGACGTCTGAAACATTGAATTGATTTTAAAACAATTTTATAAACATATCTTACGTTAAGTTAAGGAAAAATGTAAACGAAACGGTTTTCTTTTTCTTTTTTTCTTATTAAAAATAAGAAGAAAAGGCACACTTACTTGTCTGAATTATACCATGGCATTTTATTAACATCATTTTGCAGAAAAGAGATTTTTCGGAAACAGTTCGTTTTTTCTTCTAATGTAGATGTTGCATTTTGTTTTGTCTGCCACGCAGCATTTCGTATCTCATGAAAACTATGAAATACAATTTATTGATGTATAAAAAGCTACACTATAAGTAAAAAAACTGTATATGTATTTTCACAATACGATGATGAAACTCTTATTTTTATCATAAAAAACTTATAAAATGCTGAAAGATCATCAGATAAAATGCCTGAAAAGTTCCTTAGTGTTCTATTGTATGTTTTTGAGTGTATTCATCCACACAAAATTGTTCTAATCAATGAAACGTACGAATAAAGAGGTTATTTGTATATCGCATCTAACATAATCGTTAGACATGCGACATTTGCTTGAGGAGTCATAAACAGCATTCTTTTGATGTACAAAATGTCTAGTAAAATAATTAAAAATAAAGGTAATTACGATAGATTTTAATAAAAGTACATTTGCCTTTATTTGAAATTGTAACACGTGCGGCACTCGTACAATATCACTTTTACACATACACAAAGTCGCAGAAAAAAATTGTGTCATGTTTATGCAGTTTAGTTAATTTAAGAAATGCCATTTAATGTTTGATTTATCTTTTTTTAAGTCTTAATACCATCTAATACATTGAATGGAAGCACGAGAGCGAAATATCCACACATAAGTGTACCGTACCTTTTGAGTTAAAAGTAAATATACGCACTTAAGCTAAAATAGATATGAACGCAGTCATAAAGCGTGGTTGTGTAACTGCACAATTTCCCGGAAATATGCAAGGAAATTTTATTGCAGAATAATTCATAATTACTTTCCTTATTTGTATATACAAAACAAGGCGAGCGTAGTTTTCGCTTTAAAAAGTAACGATTCTGGGGTTAAAAACGCAGAAAACAGGACCGGGACTTCTGACAACGAAAAGTTAACGTATTATATGTTCTTTGTCTGTTGCAATATATGCACGATTTGCAAAGTTTTTTGTAAACATATTTAATGCACGTATTCGCTTTTTAACGAATCTATATATATTTTATTTTATTTCTAATAGTAAGAAGCGTAAATCAAGTGCTACTGAATAATTCGAGCCAGTTTTCTAAACATACCTCGCCAAATAATCCGGATCAGTGACATCACATTCCTGTAAAACATAAAGGGTTACGGTTGTAACATAGTTTCTAAATGTAAAAACTTTTAAAAGGAATATAAACCAAATAATGTATTGTAAGCTTTTCGGTGGTTTATAGAGAAATATCAGTGAATTAAAACTGATATTTCACTGTTTCAAACAGTGAAAAATAAAAGTGAAAAATATCGATATTTTTCACTGTTTTACTGTAAAATGAAGTCATTTTTGACGAAATGACGTCATAAATCCATCGCAATTATCCAATGAAACTCTTTTACAATGTAAATAAACGATAAAAAAATGCAAAAAATACAAAGAAAATTTGTCGGATTCGATGGAATATCGATTTTAATTCACTCGTGATCATAGAAAATATTTATTTATTTTTATTTAATATGATCACTCGTGAAATAAAATCGATATTCCATCGAATCCAACAAATATCCTTCATAAGCTTATAGATCTATCTTGATATATGAAATAAACAAGATTATGTTTGACAGGTAGGGTGCATATTTGAAATCGCATGAGTTTGACAATAAAGGACCAGTACAATGGAACATAAACGAGTATGCTTTCTTTAATCAGAAGAAAAGCTAGTCCTTACAAATCATTTCAACCATATGTTGCTTTTAATGGTGTAGTTTTTTATGTCGCAGTATTGTTCAGTGCCCATGTAATTCGCATGTATACGCTCTACCATCTCAGCCAACCTGGCCCGGTTTTCTTGCAGTTTTTGTCTAAATTGCGAGTGTGTGAATTTATAAGATGATTCATTTATTTGATGTTTTTTCGAACATTTGATAGAGCAATCAGCTACCTATTGCTTGATGCATCGTGTATCCCTTTGTGTAGAGCTTCACTTGTTTTTTGGTACGAAACGTGTACTTGGCAATATTTTATATATTTTTTATAAAGATTTATGTACCTAATTGGAATATACATTTTATTGATGATCTAAAGACCTTTGAGAACAGATACATGTAACGAAAGTTCTATTCCATGTTGGATATTAAGGGTGCGGGTAAATGCAATAAAATCATGTGTTTGGCTGATTTAACTCGTAAGCGCATATTATTTTATTCCTTGGCTTAGGGTGCATATCAAAGTCAAGAATCGAGAAAAGATAAATATAACTAAAAGATCTATCCCATGTTGTAAATTAAGGTCGCGGGTGAATGCAATACAATCCTGTCTCGCTGATTTAACTCGCTATCGCATCTTCTTTTTCTCCTTGTTTTGAGTGCCTATCAAAGTAATGAATATACATTAGACTTTTAAGACTACATTAACTGCCAGTCAAATAATGTAGCATTACTTAGCATACCTCTGAAAATGTCAAACAGACTTTACGAAATCAGCATTTAAGCAAATACCCAGCATCACCAAACTTGCAGGCGCTGGTAATTTATTGTGATTAAAGAAAATAATAACTCAACCTGCTAGTTTTTAACGCAAGTTATCTATTTTAATGAAGACATTTATTGGGGATACAATTAAGTGAAATATAGTGCGAACGGCAGATCGGAAATTGTTTTGTTTAGATTGTTAGAAAAGTGTAAAATGTTAGACACGTAAAGTGAAATCGGATTCTCATCGGCAGGATGCATTCGTTTGCTTGCTTTAAACACATCAATATCGGTCTTGACTTGCAGACGTATTTCCCTTAACAAGGGACCATAACTCTCCGGTGATTAAATACAGCGCAACTGTTGGCCTTTGCTTCGATAGTTTGAAGACAAAAGAGCTAATCTGCATTTAAGCACATTGACGAAGCCCTATTTTCGTCAACCTCACCGATTCCGCTGAGAAATAATTGCTTTTTCAAATATGTTAACATTATTAAACCTGCAGGTCACTTTTCGAAAGATGTTTTCATTTAATTTGACAAAGGTCCAATAACGTTTCTTATTTGATCTATTATCGATACCATCCGATATTTTGAGAATACATAGCCAGTTTATGTTTCAGTTTAATCCTAGTAAAAATTGAAGAACGACGTTGTACCGCTCAGGTCTGAATGAGAATTTACATGGCGGCCGCAGTGATGACCTGACTGAACAGGTTGCTGAAAAAAACTCCATCGCCTTCCTCACCAAGTACAGGCTCTAAAAGTCCCTCGTAGTCTCCATCTTACTGTACGGCTGCGAGACCAGGACGCTTCACGCGAAAATAGAACGCATGGTTCAGGTATTGAACATGTATTGTCTCCAAATACTACTTCTACCTGGAGCACAAAAACAACAGAAATGCCCGGAACATGACATCAGCACTTGTTGGCCCACAAGAAGCCCTTCAAGCGATAATCAATCGACGAAGCTGGCTTGGTTTGGACACGTCACCAGACACGACTCACTTTTCAAGACTGTGCTCCAGTGCACGTTAAAGTGAGGTCGAAGTTGAGGGCGTCAAAGGAATATCTTGACGGACAAAATGAAAGAAAAGCACCCCCCCCCATGTATAAGCTACTCACAGCAGCCCACAACAGACCTCACTGAGGGAGGATCTCTGTGTCGTCGTCCTTTATTTCCCTCCAACGACCAAACCGGTCAAAGGAACAATAGGTTTTTTAAAAGGCTGAATGTTTACATATGGTATTTTGAATGATTGGCAGAAGTGTTCTGTTCATTTTTTGTTTGTTAAATATTTGGTTAAAACAATTATACACTACACTAAATTACGTTACTCACGAAATTTAAGCTTTGTGATGATTAAATTGTGATACGACTGCACATTCTGTTCTTAGCGATCACTCCTTGGCTTTGTCTCCACATCTATTTGGACAATGTTAAGTTATATTTTGGATCCACCATCCACCAAAAATTGTTTAAACGTATGAAGGTCTTCATATCGCGAAATGCGCTGTGATTTTAGGTTCATTTACATTTGCAGAAGAACTATTACATCTGGACCGCACTACATTGCCCGTTTGAAAACAAAATGTAACATCTTGTCAAAACGGTTGTAAATACACTAACGTTCCCAATGTCACTTCAAACAACATATGGCTATAAAATATCATATATAGATTATAATAACTCCAAATGGCAACATATATAACCGCGATTATTTGGGCAAACGTTAACATTTATAAGTCGTAAATGAGTGTTTCAACAAAACATTCTGATAAACATTCTACAATGTTCTATGGTTGTGGCATTTTTTTAAATATGGTTCTTGCGCTAAAGTAAAGGAACAAGAGTATGTACAATACATTACAACCAAATATCTAGAAGAAACAAATTATTGGTGATAGGAATAGATTTTACAAATAAAATTTTTAGATACATGCAATAATATATGATTTCATGAACGCAACTGTAAAAAGCAGCGTAAACACTATCCCCATATAAAAAATATTTGTGAAAATGTCTTGCTATGTTTACATACCACTGCATCAAACATTTCGTCGTCGCTTGAAAGATCCCGTTCATCGTCCTTAAAGTTTATTACATAAAAAAAACAAATGTTTGCATTTCTGATAATAGTAATCTCGTGTTATTTAAATCGTTTAATATAACATAACATATAAAAAACAAATAATGTTATATAAATATTTGAAAATCGAGTCTTGCTCCTTTCATATTTGACAGGCATATGCAACATATCTTAGAAGCAAAATGTGTTTAAACATTTGTTACGTATTATTCTTTTTGCGTTTCGTTTGATATTATTTTTAAGTGATCGTACCCAAAAGGTATCGCTCATTGCTTTGAAAACATCTTCGATATTGGTCAAAATGGTATTGGATTGGGAATCGTCTTGACCCTTAGATTGATCTCCAGCGAAACTGCACTCCGCTCTGTTAAAGAGGAGAACCATGTTTAGTTTTTTTTCAGGTTTTTTTACGCACACGATCTGAAATATTAATTTTCTCAAAAGTCATTCAACTAATCTACTTGAAGATTCTCGCGTAGTTATTCGACACCATAGTCTATCTGGTTGGTTCCATGGCTGATATTTTATGCCCGCAAACATGATTTCCAACTCGGATAATAATACGATTAACGCTATGTGAGTTAAAAGCGGGCAATTCTAATGTTCCCATTGGCTTGTAATTTAAGGGTACATCTAGATAAAAAAAATCAAATTTGGTCAGGTTTGTGTGGCAATAAACATTGCCCAAAAATCATACTCATGTGATTTAAGTTATTTAAGTGAGATAGCGACAATATTTATTAGCACATTGTCGGTATTTCAAGTGCCATCGTTCCGATGGGAACCAGTCAATTTGTCTGTTGATAACTTTTAACCTTTACCGAGGGATATCTTGAGCACAAATATTATCACCAAGATTCATGACGGTCTGATAACAATCTTTTTAACTAGAGAAGGGACGAAATTCTCTAGAATGCCGACCGTCCACCCATCCTAGGTTTTACATAAAAAGTCCAATTCTTTTCAACGGGTGTACACAATAAATGCTGTAATGACTGCATAGGTATCGAACACTAGCGAAAATAACCATTATGGTTTCAAATTCTTGTTTTGCAATATTTTACAATTATTTTCTCATTTTAGAGCAGACACTACTTTAAAATATAACACTTTCTCTTATATTCGAATTAAAAAATAATAACCCCATCTATTTGAGCCGATATAGATAATGAGTTAAATTATATGTTCTTATATTAACTTTTAAGTATCTTAATCCCATTGATATAATATATATATTATAATTGAGTTAACTGCAAATCGACCATTTGCAATCTGCATAAACGCCATAATGTAACTCGCGAGGTTGCCGTCAAAATCTTGCGTTGATGTTTAATACCTCGTCCGGCCACAATATTATATTTAACCACCGGCAAAGCATTAGGACGAAATTCGGCAGACGTATTTTTAAAACTTTCTACCCCATATAATCATCGGTCAGTACCGTTACTTGTAATGTCATACTACAAATTGAGCACAATATTCAGCTTTCCAAGCCTTAATTTAAATGCTGCATAGATGGAAATCTGGTATTGGGGAGCAATTAAATAGTTATGAGATGGGTACAAGTTTTTGAACATGTAATCAACATAAATATACAGTACAATTCGTATTTTATGTAGTTCTACTTTACCTTTCATCTTCATCTGGAGCGCCCTCAGTTAAGCTGATTTCCTATAAACACAATATTCAAACATAACAATTAAAAGTAAAAGTAAACAAAATGCAGCCGTCATGGAATGCATTATACATGACAGGAAATCATGTTTATGCTTGACCTTTTATTTATTTAAAAAACGCTATTTTGCAAAGTGAATGATTTTTTTCTTTATTATACTTCCACTTAAACATAAGCGCTTTGTAAAATAATGTTTGCATAATGACATATTTGGTAAATAACGTAGGTTATGCGATTGTATTTATTTATTAACAAGTCTTCCGTGTTTAGGGAATTGTATATAGTTATTTGTCAATGGCTAATACGATTTAATACGATACACACGCGAAATAAATTCGATTACAAAATTTATAGTGTCATGCCGCTCTGTCTGGTGTCGTCAGATGGTGCCAACACCATAAAGAAACATAATCGAACGTAAAAAACTAACAAGGATTATATACGCATTATAACACTGTTTAATAAAGACCTATATGCCATCGTTTTTCAAGTCCGCAAACGTTTATTAAAAATCTTACTACCTTATGTAAAATCGTTAATTAAGATATCTAAATGACATATATTAGCATCATCTACAATTCGTAATCCGCCAGTAAATGTATCAATTTTCTATAAGTATGTTGTATACAATGACTTATCTATTAGTCTTTTTCGACTTAGCATGTATAAAGATTCTTTAAATGAAAATCAACAGTATCCGTTAAATACAATACAAACTTTTAATAGGTTTACATTTATCAAATAGTCCAGTAACCTAATTCAAACATGTCCATATTCTATGTAGGTTATCCAGGTTAGTTATTTATCATTATCTATACCCTATCAAGTCAGTATCCATTTAACGCTCGATTAAGGCAAGACGATTCATTCCTATTTAACTAGATTTATGATGACGTCATTCGCACTTCTCAATGCATGACGGCATTAATGATGCGAACATTGCGGAAAAACAAAGAGTGAGCAATGTTGTATATTTCAATAATTAGATCCATTTTAAAACGATAACATTACTAATAATAAGCTTAGAAAACATCAATATATTAAGATATGGATAAGAATAGCATGGTATTTTATCTTAAAATAATAAACATGTTCATTGTTACAAAATAAAAATACAATTGAAAGAATCAAATATTAATATGCAAAGCATAAAAAATGCAGAAATGTTGCTGTTGTTGTTGTTTTAAGACAATCGCCGTTCAAATTTTTACTGATGCCATATCTTTTATCTATCAAAAAATTACTTGCAGGAAAAAGATAATGTGTATATTCTCGAATCATTGATATTTGCACCCTGGCTATTAACAAGAATTCTCGGACACCTCGTTGGTCGGACCCATTAGTAATGCGATTATATACCAATCCATTACTTCTGTCGGAAAAATAACTGTGTAAACAAGAAATCAAAATTGCTAATGATCAATATTATAAAAAAAATATAAGAGAAAATTATTCAGATGTATTTAGAATATATAATATACATCATTTGTCTTCAAACTTTGTTTGGGTTTTTTGCTAGTAGCCTAAATAAGATTAATGCATTTCGAAGAATTACCGTTTTTCCGTTCAAATGATCTAACCATGACCTTCATGTTACTAGATAACGTATTATTAAGGATAGGAACAATCAAAAGACATTGCGCATTATGCGAGCCACACAAAAGCGAGCATTAAGCTTTATTGGATAACTCCACTATACCTCAAACCATTGAAGAAACATGCCTACCATTATTTGTCTGAACCCTGATGAATTACACAACGCTTTAAAGAAATAAATGCATTATAAGAAATTGTCCGGTTTCAAGAAGAACAAAATATCCGAAAAAGAGGTCCGCTTTGAATAAGCTTAGCTTGTCTAACAAGTCCAATTTTAAGAAGTGCGGTAGGTCTGAGAACAGGTGATCTTTCAAGACGCGCAGTAAGTCAAAAAGATGGCAACGTCCAAGACCCAAAACATCAGCAGGTTTGATTTGATTTCACACTCACCTTCTTAAAGGCCCCATAGCAAATGAACCTCTTCGCTCACCTGCTAATAGGCATCGCAACAAGTGTACGATTAAACTTACCTACTTATATTAAGTAGTATATATATATAGCTAATCAACTAATAGATGCGTCGGAAGTCCAAGAGAAATTTAGATTTCAGGAAGCAAAGCATGTCCATAAAGAAATCCGCTTTCAAAACGCATATCACTTCCACGAGATCAGCTTTCACGAAGAGCTACATCTCCTAAATTACGCCCACCTACTAATACGCTCTGATGCAAGTCTACGATTAACCCAACTTACTACGAACAACCTCGGCAAGTCAATGATCCCAATATAATTTACCCAACATGTGGTTCGTTCCAAAAGCGTAGCAAGTGCAAAACGAGATCCGCTTTTAATAGGAATGGCAAGTCTTATAAAGATGTCCGCTTTCTGGGACTGCAGAAAGAAAAAACAAGGTCCACGATAAAGGCACGCTTTCAAAAAGCACCATTTATCCAAGATGATGTCCGTTGCGATTAGTTTGCTGAAGATGAACAGAAGCTACGCTTAGGAGGCGTAATATGACACGAAGAAGTCCACTATAGAAGTGAAGTCAGCCCGTCTCAGAAGCGAAGGTATTTCAGAAAGAATGTTTCATTCAAGAAACTCAGCGACCCCAAAAGTATTAACAACTTAAAAAAACACAAGGATAGGATAAATTTGCAAAATATGTTCAAGCGTTGGTAATAGAACGGTGTATAATGGAAGCTGATTAGTATTACTGAAGACAGTTTCATGAAAATATCAATAACCTTCTGAAGTATTTTCAACTGAAAGAAAATTGTATTTAATACTGGAATGAGAAAATCCCTCATCCAACCGAAGCCGTCAGTATTAAAACTTTAATAATTCAATTTAATACATCTTCCATATTCTACAATACATTCATAAGGAGCAAAGGTTTTTCTGTCATGTTGCTGCATACACAGAAACTTGTAAACAACACAAGAAATGTCACAAACATTCGAAAAATAAGTTCTTAAGACTCGTTTGAACAACGTGAAATTGATACCATTATTAAATAAGTGTGTTCCTAATTGATGTTGCCGGATAAATGTGGTGATGATACGCAGCGGCACCTTTTGAGGCACGTACGAGTCCCAGGTACAGTTGTCTGTGCACTTACATCGTACGCTTTAAGAGGTTGAAATGTTTAGTTATTTACGCTCGATGCTGCACCGATAAGAACGGTTTTCCAGTTACAATACACAATTATCTGCAAGCTGTAAAACTACGTACGAAAGTTTGAAGAGCCCCACCAAATTGTATCTATTTTTATCCAGTCACTTATTTATTAGCCTTATCCTAATAAGAACATGGATAGCCTATGTAATTGTGGAGACCAGATAGAAATATATCTACGAGGTTAAAAGGCAATTGGTCAAATACCATTGGAAGTATATTTATTCCTTTGTTTTAAACATTCTTTTGGAAACTCTACAAATCTTGACTCGCAAGAGCGATGATGACACCTGGCATATATCGGATTCAAAATAACATTTAAGTAGGAAATAGCAATTCAGAAGGCCGGTGAGAAATTTGAATCCGCGAGCAACTGCTACCTGTTTCACCAGTTTAAATGCTAATCCGACAACTTTTAACCAACGGCAAAATACTGCAAACAGAAAACAGCTGATCATGTGCCCTGTCCATAATTACGGTCATCAGTTACTAGAATTAATGAAAGTTACGAAATCCAACGATCTTTATTGCGAAGCGAAAATAACTATTTAAACGGTCTTATCGAGTATGTCAAAATAACAATGCCAGAAGTGTCAAAGCAAGAACAACACTAGTAATCGCAAACTGATAAGAAACGGGAAGAACTTATCGGGCATATACGAAGCACGGGGCCCGGAAGGACAAGACAGCAGCTGACTGCATTTGCAATTTGATGTGACCTATATTTATCAGGCCGGCAGGATGTCACAAGCAACGTTCGTTGTTTGAAAGCCAGCCGAAAAACGCGCCTTAAATGGTCACGTTAATGACATCTTTTCCTAATTTGTGAAAATATAAAGATTGCTTAATTTAATTAATATGTCGTGTAAGTATGTAATGTAACATAGAATAACCTTGCGAAAAACAACACACAACCGAAGGATATGAGGTCTTGTAGCTTTTGAGTTTTACTTTACCTCATCAGAATCTTTTAATAAAATAAAAGTTAGTGTCGTTGTCAAGAAAAAAATATCATTTGCACGAAACAAACGGTCAAGAAATAGTAATTGTACGACAGTAATGTTATTTGACGAAAGAATTGTTTCGCTTAATATCACAAAAGAAAAAGAATATTATGCTGACGTTCTCTTTAAATGCCGACAAGTTCTGGGAAAGTGCGATGGTTGCATGGTTCCTCACTTTCAATGTACGAGTTAGCGGACGGTTTATATTGCGGTGATCAAGGGGTAATGTCACAATGTATTAATATCATACTATAAACCTGACATTTAATCCTATTTAAAAATGCTGGAAACAGTTTGCGTATTGTGATCATATGGACTAATGAAAACTAAT